>NC_091437.1:97833663-98133663 GCF_964237555.1 Oryctolagus cuniculus | reverse complement strand
ATTTATCAATTTATCCTCAATACTTCACTTAAGACTAGGCATATTGTACGTATTCATAAAATATGCACTAACAGATAAGACGATTTATAAAAATAAATTATAAATCTTTAACAAATTTATATTTTAAAAAGGCAAACTACTAACTATAAGTAACTTGTCTAAGGGTCAAATAGATCTGGTGAAATTACATTGGAAAGGAAAATGTTGTCTATGAATGTGGTTTGATTGACATTCCACTCATGAGATTCATTAAGCCAACTTTCGCATATAACTGGGAGACAACTTCTCAAAATGAACTTCATTTTTATTTATTTTTTATTTATATAAGGTGAATAAATTTCATGTATTTCAAATATACAAATCTCTGGAGATAGTGATACTTCCCACTCTACTCTCCCTGCCACTCATGCTCCCACCCTCCATCATCCTTCCTTCCTTTCTTATTTTTCTTTTAATTTTTTAAAGATTTATTTATTTAATTATTTGAAAGGAAGAGCTAAAGAGAGGCAGAGGCAGAGAGAGAGAGGTCTTCCATCCACTGGTTCACTCCCCAGATGGCCACAATGGCCAGACCTACACTGATCCAAAGCCAAGAGCCAGGAGTTTCCTTAGGGTCTACCACGTGGCTGCAGGGTCCCAAGGACTTGGACCATCCTCTACCAATTTCCCAGGCCATAGCAGAGAGCTGGATCGGAAGTGGAACAGCTGGGTCTCAAACCCGCACCCACATGGGATGCCAGCACTACAGGCAGTGGCTTTACCCACTGTACCACAGTGCTGGCATCACCAACCCCTCCTAATTTTTATGACATACTTTCAGTTTATTTTATAATCACAAGGCTAACCCCCTACTAAGTATGCAACAAAGACTAAGAAGAAAAAAACACTGTTCCTTAAGAGTACAGACAAAGGCTGTAAACAATAATCAAGTTCAAAATGCAAACAATGTAATGTATATGAGTTAAATAAAAATGAACTTTATTTATTTGTTTATTTTTTGACAGGCAGAGTTCGTGAGAGAGAGAGAGAGACAGAGAGAAAGGTCTTCCTTCTGTTGGTTCACCCCCCAGATGGCCACCACGGTCGGCACGCTGCGCCGATCCGAAGCCAGAAGCCAGGTTCTTCTCCTGATCTCCCATGCGGGTGCAGGGCCCAAGCACTTGGGCCATCCTCCACTTCCTTCCCAGGCCACAGCAGAGAGCTGGACTGGAAGAAGAGCAACCGGGACAGAACCCGGTGCCCCAACTGGGACTAGAACCCAGGGTGCTGGTGCCGCAGGCGGAGGATTAGTCTAGTGAGCTGCGGCACTGGCCAAAAATTAAAAGAGAGGAGTTATTATAGGTAACATTAGATCCTTATATGATCTTTGACATTAACTCACCATTAATAAGCTGAATTCAATTAAAATTATGGTGTTGATGCCAGATTATTTCTTGTTTCTACTTCCTTTACAAATCTACTGTCAACAGTAAAGGGGAGTAAATGAGTTAAACACTGTTCTTATGACACAAGAAGACAAAGCAAACAAGCTATCTGGGAAGCAGTAGGAAGAGCCATTAGCTGAAGTGAAGACAGAGGGTCAAGTGGTCATGGTCCATTCCAACTTCCCTCTTTTTTTATTTTTTGTTTGTTTGTTTGTTTGTTCTCATAGAAAGATCTGGAAGCCATGTCTGGACTAGATGATTTGATCCTGTGGAGGAACTTGACTGCCATCTCCTCCATGCACACCACCAGGTTCCTTGATATGTGGGGGAGGTCATTACTGGCATGTTTGGATTAAAAGACTTGGATCAAATTTAAGAATCGCATCAAAAAGGCTCAAGTAAACAGAATGTAAAATGTTTTTTGTTGGGATTCTTTTGGAAAAAACATATTTCCATAAGCCTACAGTCTCATTTCTCATATCTTACCGGACGAGTCCTGGGAAAAGAGTCACTTACACAGTGGTGCCTCCTTAGTCTTGGGGCACAGGTCCCAAGACTCTCAGCACATGCTTAAAACCACAGATACTGCTGATCTCTACAAGTGCTGTGATTTTTCCTGCAGATACATACCCATGATAAAGTTTAACTTGCAAATTAGAGGTTAGATGAGTGTATTAACAGTAACTAATAATAAAACAGTACAATTATAGCCATGTATTGTACTAAAACTTATTTAAAGCTTATGGATGATTACCTCTGGAATTTTCCATTTAGCATTTTTGGATTGTGGTTGACCACAAGTAAATGAAACCTCAGAAGCAGAACTGAGGATAAGGGTGGACTAGAGTTTAGTAATATTTCTTATTCTAGGATACTTACATACCAGATGGTGAGGTTTCTCAGAAAAACAGAAGTCCAGAGCCACTTCTGTGTCTAAGGCCTTAACAGAGAATCTACTGAATTAACATGTTTAAAACACAATACTAGAGGGTTTGACAACACTGGATAACAATCTTCTAAGATGAATGCTTAGAAAGGGATATGGGGCTTTATAACAGAGGACAGTGAAAGGCCTGTCTCTGCTGTCTCTCTTAGCTCATGGAATCGCTTTCTTTCTAATAATTTAACACTGTTTAATTCCTGCTAGACAGCACTAATTGATATGGTTGATATTGCAGAAGAGGGGCCCAGGATTGAAGCAGTGTGGACAATGAAACCTCCTGTCTCCTTGCAGAGGTACACTTCCAGTAGGTTCTGGAGGAGCACTGGTTTGGCTCTCTGGGCATATCATTTAAACCACTCGCTACATTCCTCCTCCCTTGGCAACATGGAACTTCATCTATTTCCCAGTAGAGTAAGCAGAAATTATACTTCCTTTAAAGCAGCACTGTCCAGTAGACACTAATCTCATGTTTTCTGTACTATATTGAAAAAAAATCCTGTATTTTATAGGGAGAGGAGGAGAGATGGAGATAATGATCTCTTGCATCTGCTGATTCACCCAGTCAGGGTTAGGCTAGGCTGAAGCCAGGAACCTGTAACTCCATACACATCTCCCATATGGGTTCCAGAGACCTCAACTACTTAATCCATCACTTTCTGCCTTCCAGGCTCTGCGTTAGCAGGAAGCTGGAGTAGGAAGCTGAGCCAGAATTCAAACCCAGGCACTTCAATATAGGATGCAGGCAAATGCCTGTCAATATGCCATATTGTAAGACATAAGTATAAATAGGTGAAACTAATTTAAAGACATTTTATTTAGCACTATATCCAACATGTTATTATTTCAGCATATAACTAATATAAAATTTGGTGAGATATTTTATATTTTGGTATTAAATTTTCAAAAATAAATCCAATGTATATTTTACACTTGTAGCACATTTTGATTCATACATTATATTTGAAGTGTTCAGAAGGCTACCATATTGGAAAGCAAAACTATAAAGTAGCAACATATCCAATAAATGGATTAAATCCTTCAATAAGACATTTCAACCAGATGCTTCTAAAATTTACCATATCACTTTTACTACTGTACTTCTGAAGACTATTTTAATTGTCACTTGAAACTGATCATGTCTATACATCATGAACTACTGAATCAATCTTTTTCTTTGGATTCTAAGATTTACTTGATACAAAGCTTAAAAATAAATAATAAAATAATGTTCTTGAAATGAAGATGAGTAAATGAAAACCCAAGGCGGACACTGTAGCACAGCAGACTATGTACCACTTGGCATGCCCACATCCCCTAATGCAGTACCTGGGCTGCAGTCTTGCCTCTACTTCCTATCCAGCTTCCTGTGAATGTGCCTGGGAGGTAGCAGATAATAGTAAAAGTACTTGTGTCTTTACCACCTCTGTGGGAGATCTGGATGGAGTTCTGGGGTCCTGGCTTTAGCTTGGCGCAGTCCCAACTGTTGTGGGCATCACAACAATGAACTCATGGATGGAAAAGACACCCCTGCCCTCATTGCCCAGTCTGCCTTTCAAATAAATAAGTAAATAAATAAATACAACTTTAAAAATAAAATAAAATCCCATTGCTAGTACTTTTATCTATTGAAATTATATTTTACCAAAATCTTGTAGCTTTTTTAGCAAGAAAAATACTTGACAACACTTAACTTTCTTATTTTTAAACTAGTATTTAGGGTGAATTAATTGGTAAGACACAAAAGGACAGTTTATCTGATTCTAAGGATACAGAAATAACAGGGGCACTATTTAGTTTTAATGTTGTACCTACTCTGTGTCTAGGTTCCATAGAAACTTGAACCATTTGAGATATAAGTTCTCTGGGATCATTTTTCTATACACATTTTGCAGCTCACAAGGATTATGAGATAATGTCAGTCTTCACTGCCATCCCTGCAGGTATTTTTAGCTCCCCTGCCATCCAGATGCAGCGCCACGAGGGACTGTTTGAGAAACAGCAGTGTGTAGGTACCAAGGTGAGTGGGAGGCACACAGCACCAGCAACTGCATAATGAAAGGCTCCAAATGTCACTGCTGATGTGCAAAGCTATGAGCCCTCAACCACTTCTGCCACATATTTCCTTCCATTCCTCGCTAAAGAGCCTGAGACACTGCTTAGATAATATTATGGTGTGCGTTTTCTAAAATAGGCTGTAGAGAGCACTTGCCAAAAATCGCTCTATTTTTAATTGGCTGTTTATTTTCTTTTGAGGGGCATAGGGGAATTCAGCGTCTGGGAAAACCATGAGGTGGGGAGGTTAGAAGTGAGGGGGAGGCAGGCAACCTGGATGACAGAGACAAACAGGGTCACTCTGGATGCATCTGCAGGGCCAGGGAAATGGTCTGTGCTCCTGCCTTTCCAGCCCTTTCTTCCAGTTTTCCTAGCTGGGAGATATCCTCAGGTCATCTTCTGCCTGCAATGTGCATACCCTATTTTGGACCAAGTCTATAGATATTATTTGCTTTCCCAAGTCTTCCAAAACTTTCCACTCTCTACCCAATCGAACTTTATCTTAAGGCTCCAACTGTCAAGCGAGTGATATGATGCCCCAACATTGCTTTAGCTCCCGTGTCCAGCCCTTCCAAGATGATTAGCTTCCCCCAACCAGGTCTGAATGCTGTTTCAGAAGAAAACATGCTTATTTCTGATTTCAAAAGATTTGCAGCCAGTGATGTCTGTTTCAGAAGGAAGATGAAGATAGCAAAAGCAGGATATAGAATGAGAAGGGAAACATCTTCTTAGGAAGGCATAATTTTGGGGCCCATGTTAGGTTGTCCTGCTTCCTCCATCTAATCTCCAAGAGATTATAAGGACTCTTACCCTTGAATAACAAGACCAGTTTCCAAGCCTGCAATACCATTTAGTCCGTACCTACTCAATGTGAAGCAAAAAGCAGTGCATTTGATTGGTATAGAGAAGCATCATGGAAATGCAACAACGGGCAATGAACCAGGGCTTCTCTTAATCAGTGGGCATTGTTACAAGAGGTCCTTAATTATTGCTACCATTTCACTGGCCACTTGGAACTGGTCTTCATTGCATAAATCTCTTAAAGCAGAAACTTGTCCCAGGATGTGAAGTCATAACCTTTAGGAGACAGGAATTCTGGAAGCCATTTAGTTAAGGAATGTGAAAGAGCTATGAAAATCTTTTCAGCACCTCCAAACCTCCTCCAGCAGATTTCAATGATAGACAAAAGACAGAATGCAGTGCGCCAAGGAAGCTGTGTTTATTCTACCAACTCCCTGTCTCCATACATTCACTTATTAATTTTATCTCTGTATGCTCCAGGTAAAGCTTCAGGAATGAGAGAGATTGGTAACCTAGGTAAACAAAAGTCCTTGTTCTCAGAAACCTTACATTCTACTGGGAAGTGGAAGGCAGTGAATGAATACATAAACAAGTAAGAAAATTTCAGGCAGGGCTACATGCTATGAAAGTAAAACCAAACAATTTCAAAGAAGAGGGAGGGACTCTTTAATGTGGAGCAGTTTCAGATAATCTCTTAGGACAACACTGACTAATTGAACTGAGACCTGAAAGAAAAAGCCTCAGATAGAAAATTTTACACTAAGATAAACTGGAAAATGTCTGACTTTGGTGGTTAAAAAAAATTCCATAAATGCTGTAATAAAAAAAAAAGTCTGGTGCAAGTGGCTTTTAACAGTAATGAGGATATAAATGACATTGTTTTGTTGGTAGCTTTTACTCCCCACAAAACATGCCACTTACACAACCAAAATCCATATTGATTTTAAAATTACAGCTGTATTTCTACCCTGTATCTAGTGTTATAGCTATTTTTAAATGGAAACTTGACTGTAGAATAGGAAATGACAATTCAGGAAGGTTCTCTGTTTAATTTCAATAAAATGTACGAATGTATATATAAACTAAAAGAACTCCTTTAACTCAAAACTTAAGAGAGAAAGCATAACGTGAGGGTCCACTGTGGACTGCAGCTTCCTCCCTGACCTCTTCCATGTCCTGGTCATGGAAGACTGAAGGAATCCTGAAGCAATTCTCACTGCAAAGTCACAGAAGAGCAGGCACCCTTAAAAACAACTGCTCCACAGTCAGGGACTAGTTCCTACTGTGAGATCCCATTTAGTTGTAAAACAACACTGTCAGGTGAAGAGTATTCATTTACAAAAGAAGAAGTCAGGTTTTCAAGTTCAGAATCTTTTTTTTTTTTTTTTTTGACAGGCAGAGTAGACAGTGAGAGAGAGAGACAAAGAGAAAGGTCTTCCTTTGCCTTTAGTTCACCCTCCAATGGCTGGCGCTGATCTGATGGCAGGAGCCAGGTACTTATCCTGGTCTCCCATGGGGTGCAGGGCCCAAGCATTTGGGCCATCCTTCACTGCACTCCCTGGCCACAGCAGAGAGCTGGCCTGGAAGGGGGCAACTGGGACAGAATCCGGTGCCCCGACCGGGACTAGAACCCCCTGTGCCGGCGCCGCAAGGGGGAGGATTAGCCTAGGGAGCCATGGCGCCGGCCCAAGTTCAGAATCTTATATACACTCCCAGTGCAATGAGGGCAGAGGCAGGATTTGAATCCATGTCCTTTCTGTTTCTTTGCTCATTATGATGCATTGGCCCATCAAAACAGCAACAGATCCTTAAATGGTAACATGAAGAAATTATACATCTGTAAGGGTACTTCAAAAAGTTTGCAGGTGGCAGGTGTTTGGTGTGGTGGTTAAGATGCACTTGAGACATCTGCATCCCATTGTAGAGTACCTGCTTGTGAGTCCTGGCTCTGCTTTTCATTCCAGTTTCCTGGAAGTGCATACTATGGGAGGCAGTAGGTAATGACTGAAGGGGATAGGTTGCTGCCACCCACACAGGAGACCTGGATTGAGTTTCTGGCTCCTGGTTTCAGCCTGGCGCAGCCCTGACAGTAGCAGGCATTTGGAAGTAAACCAGTGCATGGGAGATATGCCTCCCTCCTTCTCTTCTCCTTTCTGCCTTTCAAACAAAATAATAAATATTTCTTTAAAATTTTTGAAGTTTGTGGAAAATGGAATTGGGTAAGTTTATTTTGAAGCAAAAAGAATTTCAAAGTCACACACATGAGGAGTCTTCAAAAAGTTGATGGAAAACAGGTATGAGAAAACTGCATGAATTTCAGAACTTTTGGTATCAAAATAAACTATCTTTTAACTCCATTTCCATTAATTTTTTGAAGAATCTTCAGAAAGTTTTATGCATATATAATATAATATAATATAATATAATATATAAATGAAGAAATGAAGATGTTCCCTTCCTATTTGGAATTTAAGCATTTATCTCACACAATTTTTTTTTTTTTTTTTTTTTTTTTGCCTACTAAAGAGGACTAAGGATGGTGGTATTTAGTCTACCTGTTAAGATACCAGTTGAAACAACTGTATCCAGTATTGGAGCACCTCAGTTTGAGTCCTGGCTCAACTCCTGATTCTAGCTTCTTGCTAATGCACATCCTGGGAAGTAGTAGGTGGTGGCTCAAGTAATTTGGTTCCTGCCACCCACATAGTAAAACCCGGGTTGAGTTTCCAGCTCCCATGTTTGGCCCAGCCCCACCCTTCTGGGGGAGTGCACTAGCAGATGGGAATTCTGTCTGCATCTCTGCCTCTGAAATAAGTAAATAAAAATTAAAAGAAATAAAAAACAGCACTGAGAGAAGAGGCTGTGGTATCAGAAACGAGCACTGCTTAATACAGACTCTGCATCGCACATTCTTAAGAAGAGCAAAACAGGCGCGCATCAGTGTGTGAGTAGCTGTGTTCCCCCGTCCTTCCCAGCAGAAAGACAGGCAGTGTTTCTACAGGAGAATCCACTGCCACCTGCCTAAAATTAGATCGGCCCCATTGCTGCTTTGAGTTAGTGTCATGATCTCAGCATCAGTGTGGGAGTTTAAACCCATAATCTCAGCGTATTGAGAATGGGTAAGACCCGATCTGAACAACTGCAGGAGTTCAAGATTCACCCTTCCGAGCTCCTTCACTCTGCTGACAATATCCAGTGTGGATCCTTCTGAATTGCAGCACAGAAAGGGAACACCACTAATTCAATGCTCAGTGTGCCAACTGACAGCAACTAACCAGCCCACTGTTCAACCACACCAAGCGTTCACCATATAACTGTGCTGGAGGTGCAAATATGGCAATCAGATGTCCCTAAGTGGCTAGCAAAGGGCAAAGTAGGTTGAGTCTTCTAGGCTGGTGGCACATGGCATGATGTTATCCCCAGTGAAGCACACTCCACAGATGGTCATATCTTAATTCAGTGCAAAATACTGATGCAGCATAACATGGATTTATTTTTGTGATTTTTTTTCTTTTAAGTCAAATGTTTCACACAAAACTAATTAGAAATATTTTATAGCTATATAATGCAAATCATCATGGCCACTATCTCAATGTATACTGGATAACTGTAAAAGACATTCTAAACTTTTTTTTTTATAATTTCCATAGATACAGTAACAGATTACTCATGGATTTGGAGAGGCCAAATGTGATACCCTGGG
Source organism: Oryctolagus cuniculus (assembly GCF_964237555.1). Taxonomy (NCBI): domain Eukaryota; kingdom Metazoa; phylum Chordata; class Mammalia; order Lagomorpha; family Leporidae; genus Oryctolagus; species Oryctolagus cuniculus. Next base: position 98,124,740 of record NC_091437.1, on the reverse strand, counting down.
CTGTTATGTTTTTCTTTTTCTTTACATTTTTTAGTTGCTTGCTATGATTGAATTCAGCTGGAAGATAACTGCCTGTTCAAAATCCACTGTTTTCACTTTTACTTTCAGCTTATCTCTAAATTCAGATTCACTCTCTCTGACCATAGTGTGGAAAACATGATAATGATACAGTGAGACAAAAACAAATTAGTCCACATGTAACTAGGGAGTCACTCTTTTTTTTTTTTTTTTTTTTTGACAGGCAGAGTAGACTGTGAGAGAGAGACAAAGAGAAAGGTCTTCCTTTTTGCTGTTGGTTCACCCTCCAATGGCTGCCGCGGCTGGGGCGCTGCGGCCGGCGCATCGCCTTGATCCGAAGCCAGGAGCCAGGTGCCTCTCCTGGTCTCCCATGCGGGTGCAGGGCCCAAGCACTTGGGCCATCCTCCACTGCACTTAGGGAGTCACTCTTGATCTGTTGTTATTTTCTTTCATTTCACATTTATTTGTGAGCCTGCACACAGGTGATTATATCTGTGTGCATGAATAAAATAAAATAACACTACGTTTATAGAGATATTTTTTCAATAGGGGATCCTGTCTCCTAACAATACTGTCATGTTTAATTGTCCAAAAAAAAAAAAATGTTAAACACAGAGAATCTAATTCTGAAATCTACTGAAAAGAATATTCTAGCATATTTTCTCATATCACACTCTGTATCAAAAAATCATTCTCAACAAGTTAAGACTTGAAAGAATTTAGGATTTCCAAAGATTAAACTACCACACTTGCCTCGGGAAAAAATTAATTATTTCACACAGTAGTATTCAAACACCCATTCCACTTCCACAAAGTCCAAGGTAGCAACTGTGTCTATTTATCTTGCCCTAGACTTTGACCCTGACGTCCTGGTTCTGGACACTGTCTGCTTCAGTCTATCAGCCTTTACTAGGAAGCTTTGAATTAGAGCCGGACCTTCAGGCTGTGTTTCTAACGTCTGTAGACTCTTGCATGACGTAATTTGCTTACAAGAGATGGAAAATTTAAGGCAGTAAGAAGGCAGGGCAAAGTGAGAATGACAAAAATCTGGAAGTGATGTGTGATCCCAGACATTCACCAGCAAGATGTCTGCTCAGTTTATTTCCAGATGTTTTCAAAGATTATGTCATTTAATTATGGAAAGTTGATTATAAAAATTTGTAGTCACTTATGGGTGCGTTAAATGTTACTCTTCAATAAGAACCCAGCATTGTTGAATCCTTCTGTCTTAGAACAATAAATAAATTCATATTTGTTAGTTTATTAAGTTAGAATGGGTCAATAATCAGTTTTAGGATGTTAAATCTGAATGTGAGGGGTCAGCATTGTGGCATAGTGGGTAAAACTGCTACTTACATCCAATATGGACAGGGGTTCAAATCCCAGCTACTCCACTTCTGATCCAGCTCACTGCTAATGTGCTTGGGAGAACTGCAGAAGATGGTCCAAGTTCTTGGGCTCCTGCACCCATGTGGGAGACCTGAAAGAAGCTCCTGGCTCCCAGCTTTGGATTGGCCCACCTTCCAGTCCTGGCCCTTGTGGCCATTTGGGGAGTGAACCAGCAGATGGCAGATCCCTCTCTCGAACTCTGATTTCAAATAAATAAATAAATCTTTAAAAATAATAAAATTAGGCCGGTGCTGTGGCTCACTAGGCTAATCCTCCGCCTAGCGGCGCCGGCACACCGGGTTCTAGTCCCAGTTGGGGCGCCGGATTCTGTCCCGGTTGCCCCTCTTCCACGCCAGCCCTCTGCTGTGTCCAGGGAGTGCAGTGGAGGATGGCCCAAGTCCTTGGGCCCTGCACCCATGGGAGACCAGGAGAAGCACCTGGCTCCTGCCATCGGATCAGCGCGGTGCTACGGCCGCGGCGGCCATTGGAGGGTGAACCAACGGCAAAGGAAGACCTTTCTCTCTGTCTCTCTCTCTCACTGTCCACTCTGCCTGTCAAAAAAAAAATAACAATAATAATAAAATTAAAAATTAAAAAATCTAATTTTAGGGGCTTTTTCTGTAAAAAATGGAATTAAAAGCGTGAAAATTTTGAAACTATACAGTTTTTCATAATATTCATTTTCTGTAAACTTTCTGAAGACCCTTTGTATTGCTGGAAAAGCTATGAATTCAGAAAAGTCACAACATTTATTGATTGGGAGTTTTAAGTAAATACTGATAATGGCATTGCATAGGATATACTAGAGTACCTGAAATTTGTTTAATCTTTTTAAAGTTTACATGCACTATTTCATTTGGCTCAAGAATAAGCTGGCTAGCTACTTATTTAACTACTTTAAATAATATTGTTTTAAATCATTAAACTATTAAAATTATTTTAACTATCTTTAAGACTCTATTTCCCTTAACATTTTAAACTGTTTCACTTTACTCAAGAATACGTTAGCAAGACACTTATATAACTACTTTAAATAACAGTTAACATTTTGTTGAGATGTTAATGTGTTTCTGGTATAGGTATGAACTGATTAATTTCCAGTTAATACTCATCACCACTGTACCCATTGAGGAAAGTGAGAATCTTAATAAACAAAAAGATTTCCGATGAGCTTGCAGCAAGTGGGTTGCCTACAATTTATAAACCAAATGGCAGTGAGCTAATGTCTGATATTTTCTATTCTCACATATTACAAACATAAAGCACAAAGTATGGACTGGAAGAACCACATCATGGTCTTCATGTGCTGCAGTTTGGGAGGCATAGCATTGAGGTAGAAGGTATTTCTTCCACAGTCCACTGTAAAGAGCACAGCACTGTGCCCATGAGCAGGAGAGCCAGCTGCTCTGCACATCCTCTGTCCACATCAAGGTTCCCAGTTATCAAGGCCAGTTCTCCTGCCACAGGAATTCTTCTCATCATAAAAAATATAGATCACTTGGGCCAGTGCTGTGGCACAGCAGGTTAAAGCGGCTGCCCACAGTGCCTGCATCCTCTATGGATGCTGGTTCCAGTCCCAGCTGTTCCACTTCCAATCCAGCCTCCTGCTAATGTGCCTGGGAAAGCAGCAGAGGACAGCCCTAGTGCTTGGGCCCTCTACCCACATGGGAGACCCAGATGAAGTTTGTGGATCCTGGCTTCAGATCGGTCAGCCCCAACCATTGTGGCCATTTGGGGAGTGAACCAATGGATGAAAGATATCTCTCTCTCTCTCTGACTCTCCCTCTCTCTCTCTCTCTCTCTGCAATTCTACCTTTCAAAATAAATAAATAAATAAATAAATCTTTAAAAAATATAGATCACTGAACATTCATGTTGCATGATGTTAACATCATGGGTGATTAACGAGCAAAGGAGATGTTCACCAATTCTGTGTAAGATTTCCATGTGTCAGGGTTACAAAAAAACTAAAAGCTGCAAGCTTGAAAGCAATGAACCCAACTCCAATCCAAAGGAGCATCTGCAAATTGGATGACTGTACCCACTTCTCAGACTTGTTTAGGGAAGACCTTTTGTGAAAGATACATCAAATGATGTTTTAGCATCATCTATATCCAAATTTCCAGGAATCTATATGAAAATATTGATACTCTGAGAACAAAAATATGCTCTCATTTTTAAGATTTATAACACATACTTTGCCTCTATTTTTTTAAAGATTTATTTTATTATTTATTTGAAAGTCAGAGTTACACAGAGAGAGGAGAGGCAGAGAGAAGTCTTCCACCTAATGGTTCACTCCCCATTTGGCCACACTGCCAGAGCTGCGTCCATCTGAAGCCAGGAGCCAGGAGCTTCTTCTGGGTCTCCCACGTGGGTGCAGGGGCCCAAGGACTTGGGCCATCTTCTACTGTTTTCTCAGGCCATAGCAGAGAGCTGGATCAGAAGTGGAACAGCCAGGACTCGAACCGGTACCCATATGGGATGCCGGCTACATCACAGCACTGGCCCCCCTCTATTTCTTTAGTGTTCCTTACGCCCTACAAAATTCAGGATGTGTGAATTTAGAGTAATCTCAACATACACTTCTGGAGTCCTTGACTCTAGTGTAATTGTTGATAATAAACATCAGTGATAACAACAGTTTTCTGAAGGTGGCCTCTCAACCCGAAGCCAGGCTACAAAGTCTTTACTGATGGGAGACAAAAGCCTCTTTATTATTATTATTATTATTATTATTAACTAAGCCTGATCTAATTGAGTTTGACCTGACTCATTGCATTATTGTTCCATGATATAAACCACCTGTCTTGTTCTTACATGTTTTTAATGACCAAAATCAGAATGTGTTATATAAACTACTTGTCTTCTAAATTTACTCAATGTAATGGTTGACTTGCCTTCATTTTTCTTTAAAACGATTCTGTCTTTAAGTTAATGATATCTTAATTCCTCCACCATAGTTTCAAATGGAGCCAATAAGAGATCTTTCACCAATGGGTTGGTGGTGAGGATGAGAGTTATATTTTAAAAGAATTTGGAAGTTGCATATAAGAAACAGCGTCTGATTTTGATTGCTATTACATATGCAAAAAGAGGTCCTATCTTTTTCCTTTTGTTAGGCTTGATCCATCTTGAAAACTTCAGGAAGAGATAAATAAATTGCATACTGAGGCTTTTAAAATACTATCTGATGAACATAAGAAAAAAAACAAAATAATCTTCATGTCATCAAAACTTCAATTGCTTGAGGTCTATATTCTGCTTTAAACTTTTTTCCTAACTGGGCTGAGAGTCTAGTTTGTATTCATATCAGTTGGAGGGAGAAATCCCACTGACTTAAGTGGGAAGACTAGACTGTTAAACCCTTGATACTAGGGGATTATATTTCAGTACAGCATCTACTTTTCAAGTGATGTGATTTGAAGTACTTTAAGAGTCGTTATCTTTTTTCCCCCACCTCAACTCACTGCTCTAATCCTTTTCTGTTCATTGATGTGCTGCTTTTCCCCTCTTGTCTTATCCCAACACTGCAGTCGGACAAGTCACCAAATTCTTCTCAAGTTTTATTAATCTATTGTACTTTAAGAGACACAAGGAAAAACTATTTTAGGTTTCCAAGGTTCTTTACATATAAAGATATCCAAGGCCACACCTTATATAACTGTAGGGGGTTGTGAACAATTTCATCAGAACAGCAGTCCCTAGATTCCAGAGTTTAATGGGAATGGTACCCTGGAGCTATCTAATGCGGCAGCACTGGAGATGTCTAAACAATAATGCTGTATTCAGCTGGGGCTCAGAACGAAAAATGATCCAGATAAATGCACATCTGTACATATTATCCAATGGTCTCAAATACCGTGCAGATATTCCAAGAACTGCAAATAAAGTTATACAAAATGATCCTAATTGATATCATAAGATAAAATATTAAATATTTCTTTCTGGTGTTTATGCCTGATACCAGGTTCTACAATACATTCCAAATTTGATTGTATCTGTGTCTACTCTTCTCTGTATTCAAACCCTAACAAAAAATATACTATTAGTATTTATTATGGAATAAGCACTTGTCCCTAGTGAAAAGAATAGAATTAAAATTACAAACTTGAATGCAGAGATCTATTATGCTAACATTTTTTAACTAGAAAGAATAAAGGTATTGTTTTCTTTTCTTAGATGGTAAATGCAACTCATTTCATTAAGGAACTTTTTGGAAAACAAATGTTAACTCAAGATTTATAAATCTAATACACCTATTTAAATGCTCCAGGAGAGTTTATTTTTCTTTTTTTTTAAGATTATTTATTTATTTATTTGAGAGACAGAATTACAGATGGTGAGTGGGAGAGACAGAGAGAAAGGTCTTCCTTCCGTTGGTTCACTCCCCAGATGGCCGCAACGGCCAGAGCTGCGCCGATCTGAAGCCAGGAGCCAGGTGCTTCTTCCCAGTCTCCCATGAGAGTGCAGGGGCCCAAGCACTTGGGTCATGTTCTACTGCTTTCCCAGGCCACACCAGAGAGCTAGACTGGAAGAGGGGCAGCCGGGACTAGAACTGGTGCCCATACGGGATGCCGGCGCCACAGGAGGTAGATTAACCCACTGTGCCACAAAGCCAGGCCTGAGAGTTTATTTTGCAGCACTGCTCTTTTTGAAACACTTTTGAAGCAAACAATTATCACCTAATGCCAAGTGTGATTATATATATATATACACACACACACACACACACACACTTGTGTGTATATGTGTATGTGTCTATTAAGAACATACATAGATACATAGCCTAAGAAACATGGACCAAGGTTCTAGCTTTCCCTCTTTCACTAACTATTACATGATGTGGAACAAATTATCTTCAATGCTCTGGGTCTCAATGTCTATATCTGTAAAATAAAATTGGTGTTAGACTATAACCTGTCAGACTTCTTCTGATTCTAATATTCTGTGTAACAACAACTCTTCCATTCCTTATTGTATTGCACTGGCTTAAATTTACACTTCCATTATAGAAAATTATCTGTTACACATAATTGCACCCAATTATTGAGTTGTGGAGTAAAGTAACTTGTTGGTACATCTTACTACTCTTTGTACCTGTCCTTTTACAGTCATTGGATGAGTGACATCTATATGTTAACTGTAAGTTGGGTCAAGTTGAGGCTAAGTAGGCTCCTGGTTTCAAGATAACTTGTCTGCACAGTGGTGGCCTATTTCTGCCCCTGGACTGGCATCTCATTCCTTCCTCTTTGAAATAGTTGCATTGCTCATCTTTGGAGATCATACTCTTGAGTTTTACCAGACTCCTTTGCTGGCTCCTCTTCCTCTACTCTGCCTCTCAAAGTTGGTATGACCTGGCTACCTACTATCTCTTCTGTATGCACCCTATCTGCCAGGTTGATACCAACAGGCATCTCGACCTTACATTCTCCTCCCTCCCCAGTACCACTACTCTCACAAGTGCACAAGTGCCTCTAGTTGCCTATTTCACAGCTTCCCAATATTCTCTCTACCCTTCCTATTGAACAACTTGTTTGGACACCCTTGAGTTCACTTTCCACAAAGAAACCACAGTGATTTTTTTAAACATTCATTAAGATCACATCATCACTTTGTTTCAACCCCTCCATTGCCTGTCCATGACAAATAAAAGCCAGTCCAGGTACCTTTCTCAGGTCGAAGCTGCTCTGTGTTCCCCAGCCTCTGAACACCTCACAGAAAATCATATTTCCTTGCTCATGGTACTACTGTCAGACACTTAACATGTTTGATCCTCATTATTCTTTATACATTGCATTTTTTTCACATTTGCCAGGACATGCCAGCCTGGGAATACAATAGTGAAGAGTGAATCACTATAACAGCAACCCAATTAAATTCTCTAGCTCAGGCTAGAGCTGAAATAATAATAAAATAAATGCACTGCTGCAACTCCAGCTCTTCATATCTCTGTAAATCACTGCAGTTCAGAACCAAGGTCCTGGGAATGCCTTGCAATCCTTCCTGAGGCATGGTCCATCCTCCTGTGTGAAGACCACCTTGCTGCTTCTCCTCCTCTCATGCCTCCCCAGTGTCCCTATCCCTGTTCCTCAAGCTCCGACCCCTCACCAACTGCTGCTGCTGCTGCTCTGGGTGCCTGTGATGTCTGTCACTGTCTAGCTTTACCACTGCCTGTGCTGCCCCACACCCTCTGGTAGAAGTAACTCAGACATCAGACCAGCAAACACCAGTCAGTGGTGCAAATGCCCTCTCTACATCAACCTGCTCAGGCCATGGTCCTCTGTTTTTCCCCGCTCTATTCTTGCCAACAGGACCTTCACCACAGTCCCTAACAGTGGTTCTTCTGTCCTGCTCTTCCAGTCAGTGGATCTCAGTCTTTCCCTGGTGTTCAGCCCACACGTAGACAAACATTCCCAAGCAGTGATGTCTTAGAACCCAGCAATGAGTCTCATGTCAGGTATATTCTTTTTTTCACATATATATTTCCATTTTAACCTCTGCTTCCCTCAGGAGGGCAGTTTCATCACCTGGCACTCACAGGTGGCAGCAATTAAGTTGTAGACACTCGTTCCCACTTCTCTGGGTCTCTTCTGCTTAGGTAACAGTGCTGACGATTTGTTTATGATCTCCTTCCCCTCCATGGCTTATCAGATTTTCATGTAAATCACATACTGGTCCAGCTGACCAACCACAGCCTTAAGAGAGACCCAAACCATAGTTCTCGGGAGCTGAGGACCTCTTTCCAAAGGCCTCCAGGTGAAAAAATAAATGGGAGTCTGACACAGCATTTAAGACACCACTTAAGATGCTTGCATTTTTTAACGAGGTTCTTGGATTCACACCCCTGCTTCTGCTTCCAGCTTCCTGCTAATGTGCACCCTGGGAGGCAACAGGTGATGTTCAAGTACTTGGGTCCCTGCTATCCACAAGGTATGCAATGATTGAATTCCTGGTTCCTGGCTTCGGCCTGGCCCAGCACCAGCTGTTGCAGGCATTTGGGAGATAACAAAGCACAGAAGAGATCTCTGTCAGTTTGTCTATCTTTCAAATAAAACTGAAAAATAAATAAAATATAATGTCCCATTTATCTCTGTTTGTAAAATGAGGAATAATTAGTACAACAAATATCCATGATAAACTCATAAATTACCAGTATCCTGTCATCCAGACATAACTATTAGCATTTTGATGCACTACCCTATCTTTTAACATACAATAGGATAATATTCCATGTCTATTTCTGTATTTTTATTTACTTGGGTCATGTGCATGTTCATATATCATTAAATATCCACCCAAAGTACATAGGATTCCATGTATCTATCACTACTATATAACCATTCCTGTTCTAGTTTTTTCTAATCATAATAATTCTGTGAAAATAAGTACTTATGCCTGATACTGGGTGAATTTCTTACTAATCTCTAATACCAACTCCTAGAAATAAAACCACTGGGTCAAAGGGTGTGGATATGCTGCCAAAATGTCATCCAGAAAATGAAACCAACTTAACTCATTCCAGAGGCTACCTACTGTATACTCATCAGTATCAAATCCTTTTTCTTCTTACGTTTTGCAATCTTTTTCATTGGACAATTTGAAAAGTAGATTTTTGGGGCCAACACTGTGGCGTAGTGGGTAAAGCCGCCATCTGCAGTGCCAGCATCCCATTTGGGTGTGGTTCGATTCCCAGCTGCTCCACTTCCAATCCAGCTCTCTGCTGTGGCCTGGGAAAGCAGTGGAAGATGGCCCAAGTCTTGGGCCCTACACCCACATGGGAGACCTGGGAGAAGCCTCTGGCTCCTGGCTTCAGATCAGCGCAGCTCTAGCTGTTGCAGCCAACTGGGAAGTGAACAGCAGATGGAAGACCTCTCTCTCTCTGCTTCTCCATCTCTCTCTGTGTAACTCTTTCCAGTAAATAATTTAAAAAAAAAGAAAAGTAGGTTATTATTTCAATTTCCATTTTATTGGTGTTACTTTTGTGAACTTGTATATTTTCTCCCACTTTTTGGTCTTTTTTTCCCTCAATTTTTGGGATAGCATTCCTCTTGTTTTGAAAACATGAGTATTATGGATATGAAATTTTTGTAGTTTCTATTGAAAAGTTAGTCTAAACACTCTGAGTTTTATGTTCCTATAAAATTAATTCTATTTAATTACTATCTTGTCTATAATGTTATGCTCTCCTGCCATCATTAGCATCTTTAAAGAATCACATGTCTTGACAGAAGCAATGTTAAAGGATTCATCTGAACATTTCTTTCCAATGAAATTGGTCTACAACTAAATTATTTTGAGTGTAAATTCAAAGGCTTACCCACAATCTCCTTGAAGCAGTTTTCCCAGCATTAAAAAAATTCTCTATGGAAATACATACCTCTTTTTGTATATGTTCATCTAACTGTTGAAAGACTTTCCTTTCCTTAGTAATGACTTAGAAAGCTGGCTTAGCAAGATCACATGAGTCTCCTGAAATCCTGCTCTCTTTCTTTCCTGAGGAAATCCTTTAAGGTTGTGCAATGGTTTCACTCATTGTTAGAAGTATTCATGTCTTAGACTCACAGTAATGACACAAAAAAAGCCCAAAGAACAAAATCAAAAGCTGCCAACCCTGTAAAAACCCCTAATGATTTCATCTGCAGAGGTCCTGATGTGGCTGAGACACTAACCACTGCCGAGCAGCTGAATGGCCTTGTTGGCACTGCTGTTCACACAGTGTTCCAGCTGCGCTGTGTCAGGCTTGGTAATAAGCACAGTAGCAGTATGTTGGGGCTTTGCATTGCTTGGTACAATTTCCCCTAAGTGACTTTTACAGACTAGTTCTATTAATTATCTTCATCTCTCAGTCCTGCTTTCTTGTGGCATACTTGATTGGCACACACCACAGTGAGCCAGACTGAGTTTGATTGCCTTCTCACAAGTGATAGGACAACAGAAACAAAATAAAATATTCTAAGTAAGACTGCTGAAAAAGTTATGAGAACAAGTGAAAAGCAACTTGGCATCAAGAAGCGGTCATGGAAAGCTTGTCAAAAATATTAAGCTCATTTTCTTCTCTTTCACAAAACACAGGAGAAGGTATGATTGATGGATAGTTCATAATATAATGAAGTATACATTTTAAAAAAATCATGTGCTGCTACTTAGCATTCTAATTCAAGATATGGATGACCTATCCAAGTGAAAGGACACAAAGTTCAAAACCACAAAACTACTTTGGGGAAAAACATAAAATTGCAAAAACATGTTAACTTAAATAACTACAAGGGATTAATTTATACATCCAATCAAAAAGCATTTCTGAGCAATTAGTGTGTTCATGGCCCTGTAGTGGGTGACTTTGGGGAAAAGTATATAGCTTTCATTGTTTGAATATGTACTATGTACCAGATAGATAGTAATTCTAATTTCCACCAGAATCCTGTAAAGTAGGAATTATTTGTTTTTTTTTTTCTAGATGAGAAGACTGAAGTGCAAATTTAAGAAATGTGTTCATTTCTTAATTTCTTAATTTAAATTCTTAATTTCTCAAGTGGCTCTAAGATACCACCTCCTGAACTTGAACTCAGAGTTTTAGTCTTTCTGAGCACTGATTTTCTTACAGTACACTACTTGAGGTAGAATAAAGTATGAAAACCAAATAGGATTCGATTCCCGTACTGGTGGAGAACATAAGAATAAAGCACTGCAATAGCTAAAGGAACACTTAATATGTGCAGATGGTGTTCCAAGTTATTGTAGGGACAAACTTTATTCACATAAAAGCTCCATGAAATATGGTTGTTGTTAAGTCTACTTTTCAGATGAGAAAAGTGAGGTATAGAGAGGATGAATAACTTGCTCAAGGTCATACAGCTAATGTATTAAATTTTAGGGCTGCTGTAACAAAGCACTACAGATTAGGTGCATCAAAACAACAATATGTATTCTCTTACAGATGTAGAAAATGTAAGCAAAAAAACAAAAATGTCAGTGGCTTTCTCTAAAGGCTCTAGCAGAGAATCTATTGCACGTCTTTCTCCTACATTCTAGTGTTGCCACAACCCTTGGCATTTGCTGGCTTGCAGATACATTACTCAATCTCTACATCAGCTGATACACAGTAGTCACTCTATCTCTTGACGTCATCTTTCACTGAGCATGTCTGTCTCTGCAACTTAATTTTCTTTAAAAAAATTTTTATTTGAGAGGTTTAAATAGAGACAAACACACAGAGTTCCGATCTACTGGTTCAGTCTCCACGTACCCATTATGGCCAGGGCTGGGCCCGGACTGAAACTGGGAACTCAGTCCAGGTCTCCCATGTGGCTGGCAGAGAGCCAAGTACTTGAACCATCACCTGCTGCCTCCCAGGGTCTACATCATAAACTGGAATTACGAGCTGGAACTTGAATCCAGGTACTCTGATGTGGGATGCAGGCACCTTAACTAGCATCTTAATTGTTAGACTAAATATTTCCCACCCTACTTTTTCTTATAAGGACACCCACCACATTGAATTAGGGTCCACCCTGCTCCAGTATGACCTCATCTTAAGTAACTGCATCTTCAATAAGATCACATTCTGAGGTTCCAAAAGGACATGAATTTTGAGAGGAGACAAATCAAGCCAGTACAGTTATTAAGTTTGAAACCAGGATTCCCTCTGGGGCAGTCTGGCTTAGTTTGTGCTTTCTACTACCAGATGCCAGGCCCTCTTTGACTTAAAAGAAATCAATACAGTATCAGCAAAAGAGTGGGTTTCTCCTGTACTGGTGATAAAAATAGTTTTATAGAAGTTCAGGGCACGGGACATTTGAATGGAACCTTGAAGGATATAAGCCATCCACCTTTAGTAGTCTCACAGGAGAAAAGGGACAATGTTCAAGAAGATAACTGCTAAGCATACCGGCATGCAGTATTCACAAAACAGTGCAGGCAGAGCACAACAGCACAGGACAGGTGTGAGGAGAGAATTGCAAAGTGAATTGGGCGTACTCTGGTTAAAAAGAAGATTGAGACCAAACAATGGAGGGCTTTGCATGCCAGGCTAAAGCACATGGATTTTCTTTACCAACCACTTAGACCTATTAATGAGAAATGTCCCAATCCCATGTATGCTTTAGTATAATAATTTTAGAAGCAGTGGAAAGGATACAGTAAAGATACTGATACTAATTAGGATGCTATGTATCAGATGCCCAGGGACTAAATTTGAGAGGTGATACTCAATATGATAATATTACTATGAGAAATAAGAGAATGATGGAGTAGCCGGTGCCGTGGCTCAATAGGCTAATCCTCCGCCTAGCAGCGCTGGCACACCGGGTTCTAGTACCGGTCGGGGCACTGGAGTCTGTCCCGGTTGCCCCTCTTCCAGGCCAGCTCTCTGCTATGGCCCGGGAGTGCAGTGGAAGATGGCCCAGGTCCTTGGGCCCAACGGCAAAGGAAGACCTTTCTCTCTGTCTATCTCTCTCTCACTGTCCACTCTGCCTGTAAAAAAAAAAAAAAAAAAAAAAAAAAAGAGAGAGAGAGAGAATGATTGATGGAGTAGACATTAGGTTTGTAGGAGATACAGCTTCATGGTCACTGTCCAGCATGCTGATTTGTATTTAGAGTGCTTAACCTCAGAGGAAACAAAGATGACTAACTCATATGTGACAGAATAAAGATGATTTTGGGTTCTTTGATACATCTACAGCGGCAATGGCAATGTCTCCTTCCTGTGGTTCCAAGTAGGTCCCATTTTATTCTGAGGGTCTGGTAACTAGAAATTAGACAGATCCTATCCTGGTCATTTGCAACAAAATGGAGAAATCTGGAAAACATCATGCTGAGTGAAATAAGCCAGTCCCAAAGGGACAAATATCATATGTTCTCCCTGATTGGTGACAACTAACTGAGCACCTAAAAGGAAACCTGTTGAAGTGAAATGGACACTATGAGAAACAGTGACTCGATCAGCCCTTGCCGTGACTGTTGATGAACAACTTAATACTTTATCCCTCCTAGTATTTTTTTGTTCTACTTAATACTACTGGTTGAACTCTGTAATTAATACACAATTATTCTTAAGTGTTGAAAATTAACTGAAAAGTGATCCCTGTTAAATATAAGAGTGGGAATAAGAGAGGGAAGAGATGTGCAATTCGGGACATGCTCAATCGGACTTGCCCCAAATGGTGGAGTTAGAAACGTGCCAGGGAAATCCAAACAATCCCATCAAGGTTGCATGTACCAATGCCATCTCACTAGTCCAAGTGATCAATTTCAGTTCACAATTGATAGGTCTAAGAGTCAAAGGGATCGCATAAACAAGACTAGTGTCTGCTAATATTAACTGATAGAATCAAAAAGGGAGAGAACGATCCAACATGGGAAGCAGGATACACAGCAGACTCATAGAATGGCAGATGTTCTAAACAGCACTCTGGCCTCAGAATCAGCCCTTAAGGCATTCAGATCCCGCTGAAAAGCCCATGAGAGTATTTCAGGCATGGAAAGCCAAGACACTCTGGCAAAACAAACAAACAAACAAACAAACAAACAAAAAAACACAACTAAATGAAAGATCTCTGTGAGTGAGATCCCAGTGGAAAGAACAGGTCATCAAAGAAGGAGGTACCTTTCTCTGAAGGGAGGAGAGAACTTCCACTTTGACTATGACCTTGTCTAAATATGATCACAGTCGGCGAGCTCAAAAGGCCTCCATAGCCTTGGCCACTCATGACAAGAGCCTAGGGTGATTATTAACACCATAAACAAGAGTGTCAAATTATTAAATCAACAACAGAGTCACTTTGCACTTATTCCTCATGTAGGATCTCTGTCCTTAATGTGTTGTACAATGTGATTTAATGCTATAACTAGTACTCAAACAGTATTTTACACTTTGTGTTTCTATGTGGGTGCAAACTGTTGAAACCTTTACTTAATATATGCTAAATTGATCTTCTGTATATAAAGATAATTGAAAATGAATCTCAATGTGAATGGAAGGGGAGAGGGAGCAGGAGAGGGGAGGGCTGCAGGTGGGAGGGAAGTTATGGGGGGGGACCACTGTAATTCATAAGCTGTACTTTGGAAATTTATATTAAATAAAAGTTAAAAAAGATATTATTAAACAAAGTGCTCTTAACTGTCAACTAAAATATAAGTATAATTTTTGATACCTGTTTTTACAGGTAGTAATACAATCTAAAGACCAAAATACAGGACTAACTGTGACTAGGACATGCTATTTTTGTTCCTTTTTTGTCATTCCTGGGTTGGGACTTATTGGCCAATAAAGTTAGGGGTTAATTCTAGAACACTGACCCATGACAACTTAGTATTACCATAAAGAGCAAGAACAAACTATCTTAATGATATCCTTAGGACTGAACTCTACTATTCTATGCAATAAAGTTAATACTTCTTCTAATAACAGTTTGAAGAAGAAAACATTCTGTTTCTAGACTAGAAATAATTTGAAATAAGACTGGAAAACCAATTTCTATATTGCAGAGCCAACAACAGCTTCATTGAATAGCCATATTTTTACTTCTAAGAAATTTTCATGAAATGTTCTTATGGTTCCTGATACCATTCTAATGCTTTAACTGAAAATAACCACAACAGCAAAAACAAAACCAAAAAACAAAAAATGCTCAAAAACTATAATTAGATTCTAGACTTCTCTTTTTCTTTATGTAGTGACTTGATATTTTCATTTATAAAAAGGAAAACATACCAGCTTCAGGCAATGGAAAATGGAAAAAAGTTGGATATATCACAGTGCTCCCACAATGTTGGGCCAATATCAGAGACAATAACATCAGCAGCAAATCCTTAGGAGGTAAACCACACGCTGATTCAGGCATTACATTTTGACATCATGTAGATGGTATTTGGAAAATTCCAAAAAGTAGGCACAGTTAATGCCAATAGCAACAACAGATGACTTTGTAAGCCCAACACAGAAAATAAGATCTAATACTTTATGTTGTTTTTAATATAGCTATTTCTGGAACTATTTCCTTACCTTTATAAATGGAGTATAGAAAACACAAGGCAAAATACCACTGGAAATCCTTTTTGAAATTATGCAAAATTTAAGTTATGAATAGGATGAAATACCCAGAAAATTGTGAAGCTATTAGCAAGACATCCATATACCACACTGAACATGTCTTCAGTGACTGCTATATGCCAACTACTTCAAAGTATCTTATACATTGTGTCTCATTTAAGCTTCATAGCATCATCTTGTTTACCATGTGGAGACAAAGGCCAGAGATGTTAAATAACTTCTTTTATCCGGGGAAAATCTGGTCAGAGAACTCAAATGACTTCCTGTACAGAGTCTTAAAAGCAAGCAATAGAGTAGAATTAAAACTTGTATTCTAATATCATATGCTGCTCTTCACTGCCATAGCACATATAAGAGGGTATTTTCAAAAAGTTCATGTAAAATGTGATTAAAAGATAAGTTTGTTTCGGTGCAAAAATATTTTTAAATCATGTGCAAGGAGCCTTCCAAAAGTTTATGAATGTGCACATTATTTAAAAAATAAAACTATGTAGATTTCAAAAATGTTTTGCACTTGTTTTTTAATTCCATATTCCATAAATTTTTTGGAGCTCCCTCATATCATCTCTACATCTTATCACAAGAGAAATCTGAGTTGAAATTCTAGGTGAGCCAACTTTACTTGCTTTGCAATATTTAAGAAAACCATTTACTCATCCTTACATTCAGTGTCTCTACTACAAATGCAGTATAATAACACCTTCCTAATGGGTTGTTATGAGGATTACCTGAGTATGTACATACAAAGCACATAGAACACTACTTAGCACATGACAGAGGCTGAATCATTACCTTTCTTTGTTCTTGGCCAATTTCTTTGTATTTATTTTTAATTGATTCCTTCAAAATATATGGAACATCTACTTTGTACAAACACTATGTTAAATATCAGATATTTGATAGTGAACAAGGTAGGTATATTGCATGTTCTTCTTCTTAAGATTTATTTATTTATTTATTAAAATGCAGAGCAACAGAGAGAGAGAGAGAGGAAGAGACAGAGATGGAACCCTTCCATCCACCTCTTCACTTCCAAAATGCCAAAAACAGCTAGGGCTAGGCCAATCTGAAGCCACGAGCTAGGAACTTCATCTGGGCCTCCTATGTGTGTGGCAGGGGCCCAAGTTCGTGGACCATCATCTGCTGCCTTCCCAAATTGCACTGGGAGGGACCTGGATCAGAAGTGGAGTCACCAGGACTCAAACTGCCATTCTAATATGGGATGCCAGCATCATGTGCAGTTGCTTAACCAGCTGTGTGAAAATGCTGGCCCCTGTTGCATGTTCTTGAGATCAGAAGTCAGTGAAACTTTTTTTTTTGAAAAGCCTAGAGAGTAAGTATTTCTGGGTTTTTTGGGGTATTCAGTTTCTGTCTGAACTACCCCACTCTGCTGTTGTAGTGTGAAAGGAGTCATGGAAATGAGCATGACTGTGTTCCATTGACCATTTTCAGAAACAGACAGAAGCAGATTGGATCCACGTGCCATTATTCATCATCCCCTGCTCTAGACCCTTAAGGAATTATAACACACTGTGGAACGGGTTGAACACAAGAATACAGAATGTTATGGGGACACATGGCAGGGCCACTTTACTGGGAGGATCAGAGAAGTCTGAACAGAAATTAGCAAGAAGGGCTTCGGGAAGAAGAGACTGGAAGGAGCATAGACAAGAGAGGCACATGACACACTTGAAGATGACCAAGTGAAGTTGTTCAAAGTGCAGAGAGGAGTAGGCACAGATGGCAGGCAGGAAAAAACCGTGGGCTCTGGGAAGGAGTTTGGAGTTGCAGTTAATGGGAAGATACTGGTTCTACTCCAGCGAGTTATAGGCTCAGATCCCATCACTCTATAAAACAGCAGCACTCTGGGGGTTGCTGTCTAGGAAGAGCAATTCCAGTACACTCAATGGTCCCAAGTTACCGAGCTTTCTGTGTGTGTTCCAGCGCTTCTTAGTTTTTCTGTCTCCTCAAGTGTCCAGGTGCTGGTCAACTATCACTTCTGAATGAATACATCGAGGAAATTTTAATCTTTGATTTTGATGTTTTTAATCTGCTAACATGAGTGGGGAATTTTTTTTCTGTCAAGGGCCATTTGTATATTTTTAATATAATTTGGGGACCAGTACTGCGGATTGGCAGGTGAAGCTGCCACCTGCAGTGCCTGCAATCCATGTGGGCGCCGCTTTGAGACCCCGCTGCTCCACTTCCAACCCAGCTTTCTGCCGTGGCCTGGGGAAAATAGTAGAGGATGACCCAAGCCCTTGGTTCCCTGCACCCATGTGGGAAACACATAAGGATATTGTGGCTCCTAGCTTCAGATCGGCGCAGCTCCAGATGTTGCTGCCAACTGGGGAGAGTACCAGCGGATGGAAGACCTCTCTCTCTCTCTCTGCCTTTCCTTCTCTCTCTGTGTGTAACTCTGGCTTTCAAATAAATAAATAAACCTTTAAAATATATATATAACATTGTGTGCAGGCCACACAAAATTTTTGACTTGAAAATTAGCCTGCCTGTTGGGGCCAGCACCGTGGCTCACTTGGTTAATCCTCCACCTGCGGCACTGGCATCCCATATGGGCACCGGGTTCTAGTCACGGTTGCTCCTCTTCCAGTCCAGCTCTCTGCTGTGGCCCAGGAAGGCAGTGGAGGATGGCCCAAGTGGTTGGGCCCCTGCACCTGCATGGGAGACCAGGAGGAAACACCTGGCTCTTGGCTTTGGATCAGCGTAGTTCCAGCCGTAGTGGGCATTTTGGGGTGAACTAATGGAAGGAAGATCTTTCTCTCTGTCTCTCTCTCTCTCACTGTCTAACTCTGTCAAATAATAATAAAAAATAAAATAAAATTAGCCTTCCATAGATTTATTGAATTTTGAGTTTCGCCTGCAGCTGTCCTGGCAGGGCCAGGCTAAATAATCTCACAAGCCTTACACGGTTGCAGGCTGAACATTCCCCAACCCTGCAGCTATAATATTTAAAACTATTCATTCAAATGCTTTAAGATGGCTTATTCTTTTTTTTAAGAAGTCAACAAATTGGCCAAGGAAAATTTTTTTATAGGACTCTGCAGGTGGGATGGAGGGTGTCTGCACTCTTTTGCTCTCTGTTTTTCCTAAGGTGGCGTTGTCAAGTCAGTGAGTCTCAGGTGATGAAAAGGACCACTGAAGTAAGCACACAAAGCTTGTTGAAATCTGTGCCATCTTTCCACCAACACATCTAGAAATTTTGATCATTACCCAAAGAAAAACCTAGGCTACAGCAACCAAAATGAAATACTCTTTCTTTCTAAAACCATCAAAATATACATGAAATGTCACTCCCTCTCCCCTCAGCTACATCTCCATGTTTACTCATCACAAGCCAAAGCAATTTAAAAATCCTGCCTGATTATATTTGGTTTGGAAAATATATTGTTCATGATCTTGACCAAACAATAGGGTAGACATGCATTGGACTGATGGTGGTACAGGGATGGAGAGGGTAAATTGCTTACTTTTCATGGTGTAATTTTAACATTTTAAAGATTGAAAACACCTTAAATTCTTAACAAAAAAGAATTCACTTTATCTTCTTATTTCTACTTTTGAATCTTTTAAATGCTATCATAAATATCAATGAAGCTGAGTCATATGCAATAGCAAGATGAGGTGTATAACTAGATTATGATTTCCTCCAATTTAGATTCTAAGTTGCTTGAAAGCGAGGCTAGTTTTACTCATCTGTCTTTGCACCACAGTGTCTAGTATGGTATCTTGCTCAATTAATTAATGCTGATTAGATCTAAGAGAAGCAATCTTCTCTTAAACTTAGTGAAAGCTTTGTACTGACATTCCACAAGGAGGCTTTCTTCTCTCTTCAATCTGAAAAAAAACAGCAAAGAACAAATTCCCATTTGTTTCCTATGAGCCCAATAAACACAGCAAAGCCATTTGGCAGACTCTCGCTCATTCAATATTTATGACATGAACCATAACCCAGTAGATTCAATAATTTCAGATGCTATAACAATTGTCTTCACAATGGATCACCCCCTAATCAATTCAATCATGCAGCTGATTAGGGCTCCAGATCAGGAAGAGAGGATTGGAAATTCACCCAGGAGCTGCAGTGTTCCCTAATCCCTGTAACTATCCTTCAGACACAGCTTCCTGGGACTAACAAACTGAGAATGTCTTCAGAACCCAGCCCAGCCCCAATCTCACATCAGCCCTAAAACTGTCTCCTTGGAGTTGCCCAGGGATTAAAACAGAAAACAGTTACACTTGTTTTCCCAATAGCCATTTCAGTAGTGACAGGTCCTTTAAAAGCCTATGTTTTCTCCCATTGAACTGAATTTTTAACTTCTTTCCCTTTAGATGCTAAAGACCCTACAGCTGGTTTCTTCTGTCTTTACCACAAAGACAGGATCCAATATACCTTAAAGTAATGCACCTATGGATCCCAAAACAAAACCAGTGTACCTCAAGGACATAGAATTTAATGAAATTCTTTCCATATTCTTTTATAGTTATTATGCACTTTAAAGTACCTCTTATCACACAGATACTTAGGCCTCAGTATATCTTAATGTAAATTACACAAATTTTAAAAGATGTCTACAAACAGCCATGAATACTAAATATAGTAGTTGCTATTTTCTGATTTAAATGACAACCACCAACTACCTAGCATGCCAAATATTCAGTGTAATCAAAGCAAACTTTACTAAATGTTGTTTTCTGACTACTTTACCAAAGAAGCCTAAAATAAAAATATACACACTTCAAAGTAACTCGGATTCAAAAAATCTTTTATTTACTTGCATTTCCTCAGATTCTCTTATAAATGCTTATTTCGGGCAAACCTTCATTTTCTTTCAGGTGAAAAAGTCAAAAATTATCTGAACGGATGTTTCAGGTTTTGATGAAATATGCTATGTTATGTTAGTTATGCTGTTGCAATAAGACACTTCCCAGATCTCAGAAGCTTAACACACACAAGTCTCTTTCTGTCTTTCTGATTCTCACTCTACAGATCAAGGTGTCCTGCTCAATAGGGCCACTAAGAGGCCCAGGTTGAGAGAAAACCCATCCCAGCACTCTACTCCATATTTACTAAGACAGGAAGAAGGAAATGTGCAAACTGCACGTTGAATCTTAAACTATCAGTCCAGAGGGAGCACCTGCTACAATATTCACATTTCATTGGCCAGTGCAAGTCATATAGCCATATGATCCATAGCAGAAATGTCTGTAACAGTCTAAATGACTATTTTAATTTTATGTAGACTTTACATCCAGAAATAAACCAGTTACACACACACACACACACACACTTGATAATTCTTTCCCATTTAAATCACCGTTCCATTTTTTTGCCCCACTCAAGTCTTAACTGCTTTCAGCTAACCCCTACAACATGCAAATATACAGTGATGTATTGTTTGAGATATTAGATTAAGGAAAAGAAAAGTCATTTTCAAATTTAGCATCAGTGCAAGACTCACTCTACTATATTTAGAGTAAAGAGAAAAAATACAAAGTCATTCTTAACCCAAGTAAGAATTTCATAATTTCCTTATCATGAAACAAAGAGAGACTTTTGGATAAAATTTACAAATCAGAAGGTTTCTGTGTATCAGAGCATGAGGCAGATGAATAATCCATTGAATAATCCAGCTCACTAGAGCCTAAATATATCCAGTACTTGAGCAGATGGACATGGCATAATTCAATAATAATGTGAATTGCCCAAGCCAAAATGTAAATTTCTTATGCTTTAAGTTTTAGATGTATACTTTTTGTAGCTAAATATTCATTTCAAGAGATTATCTAGTTCTTAGTTATATAAAATTATGTAAGATTATTTTCAGTGATACTATTCTTATAACTCAAAAGGCTAACATTATAATATGAAAAATGTTAAACAAAATAATAAACAAATAATTATAATTCACTAAACATCTGCTGAGTATCTGTTAGGCCTCATGCTACCTACAAGGGACCCAAAGTTGAATGAGGTATGTCTATAATCAATCCCTTGGCAGTCTGATCAGTGAATTTTCTATATTATGTTTAAGAATCTTATCTGTGCAAGCTCTCCTTAAAATCTTGAGAAGAATAAGTCTATGTTACCAAAAAGAGGTAGGGAGGATGAGGAGTGGGATTAAGACATTCAAATATAATTCCTGACTTTCCTTTTCACTAACAACTAATTGTGTGATGAAATTCTTTTTTAATAGAAAGCTTTTAATAAATATAAATTTCATAAGTACAACTTTTGGATTATCATGGTTCTTCCCCCCATACCGCCCTCCCACCCCCAAACTGTCCCACCTCCTACTCCCTCTCCCATTCCATTCTTCATTAAGATTCATTTTTAATTATCTTTATATATAGAAGATCAACTCTATACTAAGTAAAGATTTCAAGTTTGCACCCACACAGACACACAAAGTATAAAGTATTGTTTAAAGACTAGTTTTACAGTTAATTCTCATAGTACAACACATTAAGGACAGAGGTCCTGCATGGGGAGCAATTCTACGCTTTTGGATTAAGATATTACTAGAATAAGCAATTTCTACTTTCATAGGCAGATAACAAATTTAATTTTATGTTCCTTCTGAAAGAAGTCCACCTTACTGCATTCTCCCATCAACTTCTAGCTCAGGCCAGACAATCAAGGTATGTTAGGTTAATTTATGTATTTATAAACATCATATATCTACAAACATTCATATATTTCCAAAGACTCATGTATATTTGTTAAAAAAAAAAAAAGCTTTTCACTCCAAAATCAGTAGAATACCATTGGATGCCATAAAAGGAGCAGAGCAGGTCTGGCTGCAGAAGCATAGAAAGCTGTGCTGGCTGAGTCATCGGGTCTGAAGCTATGCAGAGCTTTGGGGGACCTAAGCCTCTGAAAGCTTAAGAAACTCCATCCACTGAATATGATATGTTCTAGCTGTGGGAAAGCTCACTTAGGAAGTACTACCTTCACATGGGATTTTCAAAAAAGCTAACTAAGAAGAGCTGACTGAATAAAAGGCATTTCTTAATGAAGAGGGTGAAGGATATGTAAAAGTTGAGTGAAACAACTACAATTCTCATTTTTACTTCTCCCAAGACATGATGTGGAATACTTACAAAAGATTTCCCTCTTCCTTTCCTTTGAGAGTCTGTTGTCAAATACTGTTAAATTTAAATCTGAACCAAAGATTTTAGCTCCCATAATTAAATGCTCAGCTATGATATTTAACTTTTTAGTATGAAGCAGTTACAACTACACATTCTGAGAAACAGAATGAAGATTGAATGCTAGGTTTGTCCTTGATCCTGACACTCATAGGAAATGGGAACGTGCCGTTTCTAGGACTCGATGGAATGTATTTATCTTGTGCTCATAGCATATGGTTCACTTTCATTAAGCATTTTAAAAATGAAATGCTAGTGTCATCTCTTGCAAACTGCAAGGAAAATGCTACAAGATATCACAGGGATGGTTTGACCCAAAGCCACCTAAGGTGTCACCTTATTCTAGTCCTTGCTACCCTAACATGAAAGCTCATTATGCTCCGATAGAAATTTATTTCTGAAAGGATTCGTATTTCATGGGCCATGTGGCATGTATGTCATATGATATGCTGGTTACCATGGTGAAAAATGAGCTTTTCTTTTAAAAGAAGTAAGTTTGCCCTTTTGCTCAATGGTATTAGCTCCCTTCTGATTCCAATGTTCTTTCAGAGAAGATCTAAAAAATAAAATAAAATAAAAGAAACAGGGAAATGCAGAGAATCATCTCAGAAAGACACCTCCATCCTTGTATTGCTTTTGGATGTAGTGAAATTTAAATGAAGTACAAAGCAGGTAGATGATATATGTCTATTTCTTAATTGTACCACCAGGAATCTAAAAAGGAAGTAATTCCAGGATGATTAAATTACCTATGGTTAAAACTGCTATAAAATTTTGAAGAGGAAAATTAATGACTCCAACTGTTTATTGCTCCAAATGGAATTTAACCCAGGGATTCTCAATTCTTTCCCTTGCCAACAGTTCCTTAATTTTTTGTGGCCTCATTTAATATGCTGAAATTAAATTTATAGATAATTAACATACCTACACATATACCTTTTTAAAAAAAACTCATCATAAGAGCCTAACCATAATATAAAAGCGATAAGAGGGAAATAATTTATAATAAAGTAATTTGCATTTCCATAATGTAAAGGCTGGACAACAAGAATAAAGTGGCACTATGCTGCCCTTGGTTGCATAATTATCATGAAAGCAACATCTGCAAATGTATATTATGAGTCACTCAAATACCATGAGCAGTATTGCAACTGAGATGATCTTTAGACATGCTGAGCATTCCTGTAAGATCCACAGCAAAATGAGAGCTGTTTTAAATTTATACTTAAGTATAATTAATTAAATTTAAGTACACTGAAATTTAAACTTCAGATGCATTTCTGAAAAAGTGTTTATTAAGAAGGGGTTTAAAATAAGTCAACAGCGTTAGGTTTCTAGGTTCAGTTCATGACAGAGCTGTCTTCTGTGATGTGGCTGTATGCATGGCAGGAGGCAGAGGATTGCGGTCTCCACCCCCTAAGTGCCAAAAGTACCACAGCCAAGGAAATGGCCTCCTCCTCCGCACACTGCCTCTCGAGAGAGACACCACTCCCACTGAGAACCACTGTTCTAACTTACGTATTAAACCTAAGGGAAGGTGAATGCTGAACAGCTAGATAGATTTATTTTCTCAGTTTCTCCATCCCACAAACTTTGACTCAAAGCAGTCAACAGAAACAAAATCCAAAGTTACACATACACCTCCTAAGTGAATCACACTAACCTATTTATTTGCCATCACCCATTCCATGGGTTCTGAGGAAATAGCAACCCACGCTTACACATTCAGGGGTCACTTAATGTTTGGACCTGTAAGAAATGACCTGCTGGTGCTGGCCCTTGGCTTACCTTTCAGTTTAGCTACCCCCTTTCTAGTGTTGAGAGTCCAGAGTTGTTGATATGATTTCTTCCTATGTTTTCAATGCTCCCTCTGAGTATAGCAGGGTATACAAAAATTCAGTCCACAGACTCTAAGATAAGTATATAGATTCAATCCCCAGCTCAGTCACTGACCAACTATGTGACTCAGGACATGTTTCTCAGATTGTCTGCCCCTCTATTACTTTTCCTATAAAGTAGGATTGAATAAAAATACCAATCTCATAGGCTTATTGTGATGATAAGTGAGTTAACCCATTAAAGTGCTTAGAGCAGTACCTAGCATAGAGTGTTGATCATTATCATGGGTCCTGGTGTCCAAGTCAACCTAAGTCTTTAGCAAAAAGAAAAGTCTTATTCTCAAAAACCTCAGACTGGAGGAAAACTCAGAATTGTAATATGATTAAATCTAAATTGTGTCATCATAAACATTTATGAGGAAGCCAGGATGTTCAGGTATGAAAGATGTGACCATGTTTACAGTGCCAGTTCTATTCTAGTCCAAAAACCAGGAAAAGGGCTTTTCAGTAAATGTATTCCACAAAAACAGCGCACATGGAGCACACTGTTAACCTTTTTCCTTAAATGTAGAAAGATGCTTACATCCATTCTCTTGGATTTCCAATGATAATTTTAATAAAATGAACTCTGGCTCTAGCTCATGTACTCCCGCCCAAAAAAAGGAACACTTGATTCTATTTTTCTTCATGTAATGAAGACCTCATGACTTTAACAAATAAAAAAATGACTTTAAAATAAAGTCTCACCATGGTACAGAGCTTACATTTTCAATATTTATGCTAAAAACTACATAAGTATGTTTAGATGTAACAAATTTGTTCATTACATTTTTTTCACTGCGCTACAATTTACAGAGAACTTAGCATGTTCTTATCACTGAAGCAGAGAACTAATACTGTGCTAAAAGATATAATTCTCATCTTCAAAAAGCGTTTGGTCTTGAGGCAGACAGGCTGACCCATGCAGATGGTCATTCAGTGTGAAAAACCATGTCACTCAAGCAGCAGGCTATGAGAGCACCCATGCTTTGACAACCTGTTTTATAGGTAACAAAGTCAAGATTTGTTGTTTCTCCACAGTGCAGCCTACAGATATGGAGTAAACTGTACCGAAAATGTTTCTATCTTGCCAGCAATGCACTGTAGAAGTTAGATAGAAATTTATGATTTCAGGCCGGCGCCGCGGCTCACTAGGCTAATCCTCCGCCTAGCGGCGCCGGCACACCGGGTTCTAGTCCCGGTTGGGGCGCCGGATTCTGTCCCGGTTGCCCCTCTTCCAGGCCAGCCCTCTGCTGTGGCCCGGGAGTGCAGTGGAGGATGGCCCAGGAGCTTGGGCCCTGCACCCCATGGGAGACCAGGAAAAGCACCTGGCTCCTGGCTCCTGCCATCGGATCAGTGCGATGCGCCGGCCGCAGCGCGCCGGCCGCGGCGGCCATTGGAGGGTGAACCAACGGCAAAAGGAAGACCTTTCTCTCTGTCTCTCTCTCTCACTGTCCACTCTGCCTGTCAAAAAAAAAAAAAAAAAAAAAAAAAGAAATTTATGATTTCAGTTTTGCTTTCTGTAGGTCATAACTTAGTAAAAACCTGAGGGATGTTAAAACCTAGCAACCTCTAAGAGGATAATATATGTTAACTTCTCTGTGGAGCTTAAGGGTGACAGCAAGGAAACTAAAAAACGCTCACTAGAAGTGACTCTGTCCTAGAATTGAGGAGGCTTTTAATAAAAATGTGATGTAGTTGGATTGTTGATCGAGTTTGTGTTCTTTTTTTAAAAGATAGTTTACACTGTCTTGACAGTGTGGGTGACACAATTACTCAAACCAGAATTTGAACTTTGGAAATGCCTGTAGCTTTATTTAACCTCTCTGAGCTTGTATTTTTCATATTCCAAAATAAGAATGGAAGCACCCAATTCCCAGGGTTACTGCATAGGTGAAATAAAATAATGTGGAAAATACTGCAGACAATCAACGCTGGTCTCTTTTCCATACATCTCATCCTTCTGCATTACCAAATCATCACAGTCCTCAATTTGTTAGTTCTCTTCTATTAAGAGGTTTTGTTCCTCTGTAACTAAGTGTACAAATTTTTAAAAATGTGCAGGGTTTATATTTGATGTACTAAGCTGTTAAGATGCTATTAGGGACATTTACATCCTATATCAGAGTGCCTGGGTTCAACTCCCACCTCTACTCCAAATTCCAGGTTTCTGCTAATGCACACTTTGGGAGGCAGCAGGTGATGGGTCCCTGTCACTCACATAGGACCCAGCTCCTGGATTTGGCTTCATCCAACCCCAGCCATTTGGACATTTGGAGTGAACCTGGATGGGAGCTCTGTATGTCTCTGTCACTCTCTGCTTCTCAAATAAAAATATTCAATACATTTGTTTAAAAATTTTATATTATGGGGCTGGCACTGTGGCATAGTGGGTAAAACTGCTGCCTGCAGTGCCAGCATCCCGTATGGGCACCGGCTCAAGTTCCTGCTGCTCCACTTCCGATCCAACTCTTTGCTGTGTCCTGGGAAAGCAGTGGAAGGTGGTCCTAGTTCTTGGGCCCCTGCATCCATGTGGGAGACCAGGAAGAAGCTCCTAGCTCTTGTCTTTGGATTGGCTCAGCTCCAACTGTTGGCAGCCATCTGGGGAGTGAACCAGTGAATGGAAGACCTCTCTGCATGTTTCTCTCTGCCTCTGCAACTCTGCATTTCAAATAAAATAAATAAATCTTTAAAAAATAATTGTATATTACTGTTTATTTGAAAGAATCACAGAGGAGAGACGGGCAGGGAGAGAGAGAGAGAGGGAGAGAGAGAGAGAGGGAGAGAGAGATCCTCCATCCACTGGTTCACTCCCCAAATGATTGCAATGGCCAGGGCTGGGTCAGACCAAAGCCAGGAGGCAGAGCTTCATCCATGTCTCCCATGTAGGTACAGGGGCTTGAGCCACCCTCTGCTGATTTCTCAGGCACATCAGTATGTCAATGGATCAGAAGTAGAGCAGCCAGGACTGCAAGCAGTGGCTTTATCCACTACGGAACAGAGCCAGCCCTCTCCTCAAAAATATTTTTAATTGATAAATTTTATTATCTATTTCATGAACTAGTTCAATTATCTTAGGACTTAAGTACACAATAGAGAAATCCTAATTTAACTATACCTGAACTCCATTAAAAGCCTCAACAATAAAATAAAGTGACAACAATTGGAATCTTTTCCTTCCTCAGAGACAGTCTTCAAAAGCAGAACTGAAACACAGTAAAGCATTCTGTACTGGTAACTAGTCCCAGAGATTTCTAAGCAGTTAATTTTGTAAAAGTCTTCAGTTTTGCAGTAAACTGGTAGGGGACAGAAACGTGGCTGGAGCCCATTCTGGTAAGCTTACAGCATCTGGCAGTGTGGACAATTTTCTCCTCCATACAGAGAAACATCAGTTTGTCACTTTTCAGGAATGCTGGTGGGTTGATAAAAGTCCACTCAGAATGACAGAGAACATAAGACATAGCAATTAATTATTGGAAAAGATCTGACTAGATAGAAATGCCATACCCTTTTAAATGTTTCAAACCAGTGCCTTTTCAAACTGTGTTTCCTCTTTGTTTTTTGAAAAATGTAGATTAAAAAAAAAATCAAATGACAAATTCAAGCAAATGTCAGCTGCAATTTGGCTGAAATAAGGTATTTTCCAAATCTGCTCAGAAAAGGATCCAATAGAGTTCTGTTACCAAAAAATCATATTTTGTCACAATTGTTTATGCATAAAATCTTAGGGATTTTTTCCCTTTTTTTGCATCATTGATATAAATTCCATCTTTAAAGAAAACATTCAAAAGCTAAGCCTTACAGCTTGGCATCACACTGTAACACAGATTTAAGTATCAGAAAGAGAAGAGAAATAAATCAGGAGTTTTATCCTTCACAGAGTTTAATATGTAACTGGAGAAATGACTACCCATTTGTAGAAAATGCAGTTAAGAAGGAACAGATACATGGATGTGTAAGGATTTCATTAAAAGAAAACTGTATCCATTTATATTTATGAATAATTCCTAGGGAATTACATACTTCTTTCCCCCATGTTACTTGGGAGTTGTTTACAAAGCTTATTGCATCTCTTGCCTACACTCTGCTACTTGGCCAGGGAAAGAAACTAATAATAGCAGTAACAACAGACCCCTGATTTAGCACTCATCATTTGCCAGGTATTATGCTAAGCCGCGTGACATGTATTAACCCATCCAATC
Source organism: Oryctolagus cuniculus (assembly GCF_964237555.1). NCBI lineage: Eukaryota > Metazoa > Chordata > Mammalia > Lagomorpha > Leporidae > Oryctolagus > Oryctolagus cuniculus. Next base: position 98,096,031 of record NC_091437.1, on the reverse strand, counting down.
CTCAGCAAGCCCCTATGAGAACGTTACAAATGAGGTGCACCAAGCAGAAGGAGTGGGAGGAGACTGGCAGACTGTCTTTAAGTCCAAAACCATGACTTACACGGGTGAGGCCCCCTCCTAAGCACCTCACGCTCTAATAATCTGGAGTAGGGGAACAAGGAAAGGTGGGGAGACAGAAAAGGGGCAAAAAACCTTTAAAAAAAATTTTTAAAGTCCAGCAACTCCAAATCTGAACTCCAGATGGTCGTTTTCATCAACAGCAAATATCCACAAAGCAAATGTCAAAACGTTTTCCATGATTTTAAACATTATAAATGTCTAAGACCATACCTTCTCACAAATAGAAATATCGCTATTTTATTTGCTCAGTGAATCAAGATTCCAAATTTTTTTGCTATAAAAATTTTTTATAATACATAGAAAAACCATACATGAATTTCAAAAATTCTTTCTACCTAAATAAACTCATACTTTAACATTTTTTTATTTACTTTCATTTACTTGAAAGGCAGAGAGACAGGGAGAGACAAGAGACAAACAGATCTTCTATCCTCTAGTTCACTCACCAAATGCCAGCAATGGCAGGATCTGGGCCAGGTGGAAACCAGGAGCCTGCTCCATCTGGAGCTCCCACGTTGGGTGGCAGGGACCCTAGTATTTCAGCCATCATCCGCTGCCTCCCAAGGTGTGCATTAGTGGAAAGTTGGTTAGGAAGGAGAGGTGAGACTCAAATCCAGGCACTCTAGTATGGGATATGGGCACTTCAACTGGTATTTTAACTACTGCACCAAATGCCTGCCCCAACTCAAATTTTCAATTTCATTTTCCCATGAAAACTTTCTGAGGTCCTCTTGTTTTTGCTGAGAGAAACTGTGTTGCTATACAGGGAGTGGGGAGCAGCATATGATATTATCACTAGGTGCATGTTGAGCTAAATTTCTGAAATATTTTCCCTTCTTGTAAATCATGACTGTTATTTATAGTTAAGGATGTAAAAAAAAGCTAAGAAAAATACAATTTTCCTTTCATATATGTTCAAACAACAATAAAAAGAATCGCATCCTCCACCTAAACTGAATTAGCCCTGGGGAGCTAAGATAGGAAAGACATCTGGCAGCGTCACATTCTGACTGAGCCTCACTCCCTGCGCCAGGGACAAGTAAGGTGCTAGGCATTTCCTTGGTTTGACATTTCCCAGCTTCCACGGAATCCCCCATGTTCATCTGTGTCTGGATTTGCCTTTTTGTTTTGTACTTGGATTTATCTATTTGTCTTTTCTAATTGACTTTTAAAAAAAATCCTCTTTAGATGCCCTTAAAAAAGGTATGTGGATTTGTCTGTGCCTGGTTTCACTTTTCTCTAAATGCTCCTTTTTTTAGATAGCACTAAAGAAGGTTAATTAATTATAAGGATGGCTGAGGACAAATATATCACCACTGGCATTCTTAAACTGGCTGGTGCTTATGAAAGAGGTATTTTTGTTCTTTTGTTTTGGAGATAGTCTATTGCTGTAATGTTGAAACTTAATTATAATAGACAATTTTCCCTACAATTAAAAAAGTAGGCAGCTAGGAGGATGCACTTATATACACCAGTTTTAACATGAAAGATACAAAATGTAGATATTCTGGGTGATTTTTTTTATTAAAAAGACAATATACTCACTCATCCTACACAGCTTTACCATTGAATCTCCTTGCTATACTGGAGCTGGGGTAGCCTGTTACAATGGAGTCAGAACACTGCCACTTAGGACCCACCCAAAGGTCTCTCAGAAAAAGGGGCAGAGGCCCTGAGAAAAGCGCCTGAGGTCCCAGGCTCTGGAAGCCCTGACACGTTTGATGCTCACTGCAGCCACCATCAGGGTGTCTCAGCTCCAGCACTGCTAATATTCAGGACTAGTTAATTCTTTGCCAGGAGTAGCTCTCTGGTTAGCAGCATCTCTGGCTTCCACTCACCGGATGATAGGAGCCAGCCCTCCCCTAAAGTTGAAAACCAAATACTTCTCCTGTCTTTATCAAATGTTCCCTGAAGGGCAGACTCACCCCAAGTTGGGAAACGCCATGACCAGACACGCCCCCTCCCTAGTGTTGACCCTCCCTCCTCTACATCCACAATGCTCATTCACTGCAGAAGCTTGCTCAAATAGGACCCTTGCAGTGAAGATTTCCCCAGCAAGCCTATTTACAGTGGAACTACCAGCCCCCAGGCACGCCTTAATCTAGCTTCCTGCTACTTCTCCCCATACAATTGATGTCTTTTTACCATATACAAAAATATATGTGTGTATATGTATTATATATTATATATGTATATTATATATATATATTCATGTACACACACACACACACACATACACACATACACACACAATCCATTTACTATATTTCCTCCCTCCACAGGAGTGGCAAGTGTTGTCCATTCTGAGGCTGGAGCCCCAGGACCTAGGACAGCGCCTAGTGCTCTGTATGTAGTTATTTATTAAATGAATGGTCATATGAAGAACTGACCATATAAATCTCCTCTCTTTCCAAAGAATCCAGCTTAGGATGATACCATATGTCCTGCCTAAAAAAATCCAGATTTTACAGAGTTTTGTTCTTTTTGCTTTAGCACCAGGATTGCTCAAAAAGTCTGTTACCCTCCCCACCAATGATAGTTGGCACTTGTGTCATGATTTTTTTATATGCCATTCTCTCCAGTTTTCTCTTTATTTACTTACTCACATTTTCTATCTACCTATCATCTATCCATCTATATATATCCATCCATCCATCTATCTATCAGTCACCTACTATCTAACCTACCTCCTAACTATTATCTATCTGTTCTATAGAGCCTATCTTTCATCTAGTTTGTCTCTCTATATAGAGATCTATCTCTATACATCTCTCTCTATCATTCAGTTATTTATTATCCTGTCATGTCATACATTTTTGTAAACTGTTTTAGATAATTTGGGGGAAATGAGACCTGGCAATACCTGTTCCTAATTAAGAGGATGATTTATTAAATGCTAGTCTAATTTTTTTTTTAAATATGTATTTGAAAGGCAGAGTGACAGAGAGGGATATAGAAGAGAGCTTCCATTTTTTGATTCCCAAAATGGCTGCAACAACCAAGTCTGGGCCAGGCTCAAGAAAGGAGCCCCAAACTCCACCCATGTCTCCCACTTGGGCAGCAGGGGCCCAAGTACTTGGACCATCTTCTGCTGCCTTCCCAGCACATTAGCAGGGATCTTGATAGGAATCAGAGCAGCTGTATCATAAAGCAAGGGCTCCAATATGTGATGCCAATGTTACAAGCATCAGAACTACAGTTCAGGCTCTTAGTCTAAATTTTAAAATCTGGTATTTTGATTCTGAAAGAATGTTTATAAATGATATGCTAAATACCCATCTCAATCTTGAATTCAGAAAATGTGGTTTTTCACGAAAAAAGTTCATTAAAAGCTGGTTATTTTCTATGAATAAGAGTGTATAATAGCCATTCCCTAAGTTACTAGAGCATTTTCAATAAACTCAGGAGTTTTTGAGGCTCAGAATGGACTGTTTTATGGCTAAGACTATGTTTATGTTGAATCCAATACTTCCTGAGCCAAATAATCATTTGCAATAAAACATATTACTGTTAATGCATCATAATGACAGGGTTTTACAAGGTCAATGATCTGTGTTCAATTTCATACCCTACAGATACTCGGATAAGAAATATGAGCCAATGAGTCCAACCAGAAAGTGCAAAGTACAGTCTTCAAGGCAAAAGCACTGTTTGTGAACAAAAATAGAGCTATCTATCGCTGCCTAACTTCCAAACAATTATATCAATATCCATGAGTACTGTGATGATGGCCACCAGGAGACAGAACATATGAATACAAATGCTATCTGGTGATAAAACATTGGAATGGTCAGTTTGTCCTTTTGTATTTTCATTTTTTCCATTAAATTGATCCATTTACAAAAATATAGATTCATCAAGATTTAAACTTATATTTATATTTCAGATTTCAATTATCTAAAATGTCATTTTAATGAAAATTCTGGCAAATCAATAAACCTTGATTTAATCAGCTACTCTTAAAAGTTTCAGTTCTAACCTAAGACTAAAAAATAATTTATTAACTATACCCATACACAGGTGTTGTCCTTCACAGTCCAATAAGGTTACTCATAATGCAACTGAAGAACACAAAATGTTTATGGAAAAATTCCTCTTTGTGATGGTTCAGAATGAATTGATTTGGTAATGCAATATATTCTATGAGTGCATGTGTTCCAGAGATTCAGCTAATTCATTTAATCCTCACAATAACAGTATTAGGTATGAACTAGGATCCTCTTTACTATTCAGCTGAAAATCTAAGGCTTAGCAGAGTCACCAAGTTAAGTAGCAGAGTCAGCTCTCCACCCCAAGCATTTCTTTCCCTTGAGGTTGTGCTCCTAGCCACTATGTTGTCCCACCTCCTAGCAGCCTTCCCCAACCCCAGCAACTGACACGCACAAGGATAAAACACCATCCTCTTGTGTCTTTCTGGGTGAAGGTGGACTCTGAGGTAGACCTCAAGCTAGGATAGTGGATGCCTTCCTGACTCAATTTCCATAAGTGTACTTCAAAAAGTTCATGAGAAGTGGGGCAGGCATTTGGTGCATCAGTTAAGGTGCCACCATCTCATCTTGGAGTATACAGTTTCAAGTCCTGGCTCTGCTCCCAATTTCAGCGTCCAGCAAGTATGCACCCTGGGAAGCAGCAAATGATGGCTCAATTACATGGGTCCATGCCACTCAGGTGGGCGACCCAGACTGAATTCCTGGTTCTGCTTGCTTTATCCTGGCTCAGTCCCAGATGTTGCAGGCATATGGGGAATGAACCAGCAGATCGGAGATTTCTCTCTCTCTCGATCTCTCTGCCTTTCAAATAAAATACATAAACAAAATTTTCTAAGAGTTTGTGAAAAGTAGAGTTAAAAGTTGCTTATTTTTGGGCCGCCACTGTGGCTCACTTGGCTAATCCTCCGCCTACGGTGCCAGCACCCCGGGTTCTAGTCCCGGTTGGGGTACTAGTCCCGGTTGCTCCTCTTCCAGTCCAGCTCTCTGCTGTGGCCCAGGAGGGCAGTGGAGGATGGCCCAGGTGTTTCAGTCCCTGTACCCGCATGGGAGACCAGGAGGAAGTACCTGGCTCCTGGCTTGGATCGGCGCAAGTGCCAGCCGTAGCGGCCATTAGGAGAGTGAACCAACAGAAGGAAAGACCTTTCTCTCTGAATCTCTCTCTCACTGTCTGTAACTCTCTCTCTCTCTCTCATTGTCCCTGGCAAAAAGAAAAAAAAAAAAAAAGATGCTTATTTTTGTGAAAAAAAATCTTGAAATCCATGCATATAAGGAGTCTTCAAAAAGTTCATGGGAATGCATATTATGGAAAAAGTACTTATGAATTTAAAAATGGTTTTGCACCAAAAGAAAGTTATTTTGAAATTCCATTTTTCTATGAGTTTTTGAAGTACCCTTCTACTACTGACAACTTCTCTAATGCCTAATACATATGTCAGGAATCTTAACCCTTCTCCTTTTGCCTGTTTATGCTTTTTCTAAGCACTTCTCTATTTCTCCTATTTCATTTCCTCTAATTCAAAAAACCCCTCTGTACCTTCTAAAAATTGCATAGTTAGATCCCTACTCTGAAATTCTAAATATCATACAAAACAGAAGTTTACTTAAAAATATGCTTGGATATAAGGAACATTTTCTGATCATTTCATATTTATCAATTTTGTCTCCCATAAAAACTTCTCACTGCTGCAGATATTACTTTTACTTTGGTTGGTGCATAATTAATAGAGTAACTATATCCAGATTATAATAATATCATGCTACTAAAACTCAAAAATTGAGATATGATGGTATCAAAGAATTTAAAAAACAAGAACAATCTGATTCTTAACAGCTATCTCAATAAGATTCTAAGACATATTTAAGGCTTATATTCAAAGTAACTAGACCTTTGAATAATAATTTTATGAATTATTGAATTGAAAGAAGACAAACATCATTTCCTAAGTAACTGGGAATTTTCACAGGGGTTGACTAAGTTGCTTTCTGAAAGACAACCAGAAGAACTCATCAAGATTCACTTAAATACAATAATATTTGAATTCACTTGATGACCAAGCAGCATGATGACAGGAAAGACTTTTAAAAAAAAAAAAATGAGCGTTTAATCTCTGTTTAAAAAGTGCAGTGTAGAAGTTTCTGGAAAATTCTTTGCAGATTATAATAGAAGTCATGTCTAAGAATAATTATGATTATTGTACCTTTTGTAGTAAAAATACAGATTTTTATCTCCCTTTTTCATACTATGCCATTTAAAATTTATTTTTTTCAGATTCTCCAAATTTTCACAGTAAGACACCATAGTGGAGGTCTGTCTTGATTCAAATCCTAGATCTATTTCCCATTTATGACTTTCCTAAGTAATGGGCTAACCCTACAGGAGAGATCTCCAGGTAGCATAGGATCAACTCCAACTCCCCTTTCTCACTGTAATTCTCCAAAATATCTGTAGAATGTGCTGCGAATGCAACGTCCAGACTCAGAGAGGTACTGGTCTCAACATTCTGGGCTCTGCTCCAGTCCGCCCTAGAAACAGGATGTCCTGTTAATGCTTTAGCCCAGTGATTCCTACAGCCCCAGGATATAAAACCCAGGTTTCTTTCCAGGGTCCCTCAGCTGCAGTGCAAGTTGGAGCACATGCAGGTAAGATTCTATCAATCTTACATGGCTTTCCTGAGCCAAGGACCAGCTTGCCCTAAATCCCAGGCTTCTATTGAACCTTACTGCTTGTTGTAAGCGGTAAATCTGTGTCATGTAACTGTGGTGAGCATGGGTACTCTGCCTTACCGGATTTAGAGCACCCAGAGAGCAGAGAATGCTGAACCTCCTTCAGAAACCCTACTTGAGCCCAAAATCCCCCAAAGGGTGGATGGTTGGATGTGAAGAAATAATCTATTCAACCTCATAGGTTGTGGAAGGACTGCCACCCCTGGGGGGATCACAGCAAGCTCTGTGATCCTGCCACCCACACAGAGGCTACATTTTACTGATGACAAGAGTTCCCAGAACCTACAGTTCAGTTCACAAAATGAGCAACCCTAGCACAGCAAAGCATCTGAAAGACTGCCTTTCAGCAGCACCTGATTCTTTCTTCACATAAACTCCATGGCATACAGAGCAGCCTACACTGCTATTCTAGACACAGAATTTATACAATGTAAAAATGTAAAACCCACATCTGCGCCACTCAGCCTATTTTAAAAACATAAAGCCATTTAAAACTGATAAGACAACCAGCTTTCTTAGACTGTCTAAAACAAACCAGCATTACTCAAGTCTAATCGCTAGGATGAGATATTCACCCTCTATCTAAGTTGTTTAATCTTCACAGAGAAACAGAAATATTGTGATATATTAGTCTTGCTGTTATTTCTGTCCCTCTGTGCCATTCAGTGGCAGGTGGTGAGTGTTTTGCGTGTGTCAGGGGCTCTGCTAGGTATCAGGAATTGAAGATAAGGAAGGTGGTCTGATCCCTCAAGGGTTATGGTTGAGGAGATGAGCAGAGCAAAGATAGAATCTCCAGACTGCAAGTATGGAGAGAAAGATATGGGAAAACAGGGAAGAAGGAGTCAAGCGGACACCACAGAAGAGAGACACAGGAAGGAGTGAGATGGGCAGAGTGTCCCAGGCCAAAGAAGTAGTGGTGGCCACTGAGACATGAAAGTGCCAGTCTGTGCAGGTGCAGCTACAGCTATTACATAGGGTACCCTTGTGCACATTAGAAAAAAAATAAACAAAAATGATGTCCTCTCCAGATGGATGTGGTCATGTTGGAATACAGTCTGATGAGGACACTGAACAGCCTGCCTGGACCATGGCTGTCAGAACCACTCAGGAATACTTAGTAGTGTGGGTGGATGGAGCACTGCCTCTCAGGGCAGTGAAACATGCAGTTGGACGGGAAGCAGTGAGCGACCTTCACTGCAATGTGAAAGGCTCTGGACTAGACTGCAGGAAATGGGAAGTTACTGCGGCTTCTAATTCCGGATTGATCCATCACAGACATTTTTAAAAGGTAGTTCTATGGGCCAAATAAAGAATGAGTTAGAACTGGGAGGGAAAATGAAGTGGGAAAGTGTGATGGCATTGCAATAGTCCCAGTAGGAGATGATCAGAGTTGTATATCCAGCGGCCCTGCTCTGTAGAAAAAGAATGAGATGTGAGGGCCAAAGAGCTTGGTAAAGAGAAAACAAGCCAGCATTGTGAAAAGCACCCATCACTCTATCAGCTGTCACTTAACCCCAATCTCTTCCCCTAGAGTTGAATTCGTGCTCCAGAGTTTGTGAAAGCTATGAGGGAGAGGAAAATTAAGTCAGCTTCACGTGCCCTGCCAGAGTTCACAGATGAGAGGGGAGGCAGAGGGGAGGTGGAGCAGCAGCTTCTCTCAAGGCTGAGGAAAAGTACTATTCAGATGCTAATGCTATAGAGCAGAGATGGAAAGGCCTACTTCCTCTCAGCCTCTGGTGTTCAGGATAAATAAAAAGATATGGTGTACTATGGGTTAAAGGCAAAGTGAAGTCTGGATATCATTTCATGAAACTATTAACAACGAGGGTGAAAAGCAATATGATCAGAGCCTAAGAAATTAGGTGAACACCAACTGTTGTTCCATAAAGTGTCACCAAAACAGTCACAGAGGAGGAGGGCTCCTGAGAGGCTCCACAGAGCTGGATATGGGCTGGGCAAGGGGACAGGCTTTTCTTTGCATTTCTCTGGAAGGGCTGGCTCTGATGAAGGTGCTAAGAAGCAAGGACTGAGAGAGGGACTGAGGGTGAGTTTGACCCTTCACAGGCAGACAGAGCCTGAAGGAAGTAATAAAGATATTTCCTAATTCGGGCTGAGCTGCAATGAAGAGGCCATTTCCCTATTTGGCAAATACCTGTTGGTGGCAGTGTGGTGCCCTGGAGAACCTGCTCTGCAATAAAAGCACACAGGAGGCCACCCCATCAGAGTCCTGTGGGAGACCTGTTGTCCAATCTTCAGGCTCATTCATGTTCAGATGTGAATCAAAGTGCAACAGAAAAGTTCATCAAAGCTTTGGCATTTGCCAAATTGCTCAGCAAAGACAGGTAAACTCAGAATCCAAAACTGTTTTTCAATTTGTAACATAATACTTCTTTCTCTAGGCACACAGATGTACCTCATATATTGTTAAAATATGCCTGTCAAAACAGTTTGCTACCCTTTAGGCTATCCTGTGTTAATCTGTACATAACACTTTTGGGGGAGAGGGAGTATGTGTGAGTAGCACTTTGTAAATATTCTCAAGCAATTTAAAATATTTATAATGGCTTGGGAGCTAGACTTTGAAAAATAAAGACCAATGCTTAAAGCAGATTTTTCTTTGAAATTTAAAATACTCATAATATAATTACTTTACTTACATAATAATTTTCACACCTGCCAAATTCATTTAAAATACACAATAAAAAGCGCTAGCTTTCTTTATATAGCAAATATGAAATGGCAATTTCATATTATCCTAATTTCCAGCCTACTATTTCATATTTTTCTCTCATCGCTTACCTTGTTCATTCCATCTGTAGTATAGCAAATTGTCACCTTAAAAAAAAAAGACTGATTTTCTCCCTTTAAAAACTAAAAACTGCACTGAAATGGAACAGCTTGCTCACCTCAAGGATATTATGCAAGACCTCTGCTACTTCCCCAAAGTGAAAATTTCCTTTGTATTAAGGAAATACATCTAATTTGTCACAGCACAAATCCATTGTTGTACTTCATACAGAGGCATTGATTTATTTTTCTTTTCTTTTTTTAAAAAATTTTTATTTAAGTTACCCAACTTTCATGTATTTCATACATACAGATTAAGGAACATAGTGATACTTCTCACCCTACTCTCCCTCCAACCAACCAAATTCTGGTGGAAATTAAATGCTCTGACACCAATGTACAATCAGATGGCCCTAAACAAAATGTTGCCAAAGACAGGTATAACTCTGAGTAAAACCTGAATGTTATAAACAAATGTGAAGAACCATTTGGTTCAGGTCTTATCTTGGACAACACTAAACAACTGCACTCTTCAATATCCAAAGGTGCATTCTAGGTTTTCTGTTGATGACAGCTAAACAATGACTTGAAGAACCAGCTCTTTGCTCACGTGCGAACATCCTGAGGTTCTTTCAATCAAGCAACCTGATCCAGAGCTGAGCCGGGATTACTTGAGTGTCCTTGGCACTGCAGTGGTGTAGGATGGAGGCAGCTATTTAAAGTGGCATTCAACACCTGTGGTTGCGTCAGGAGTGACTCAACAAGATAAGTTAAAGCATGAAATCCAGGGTGACAATGACCTCGCGTGTCCTGAAACAAAATCCTGGGAGACTAAGGAAGATTCTTCTTCCTTCTATTCTTGGACCGTTGGAGCCCTTTCCATGGATTTTGTACCCAATTAGGTTATCACAAAAGTTTCTATTCCAAATGAAATGTCTTATTCAGATGACAACATTGTATCTGTCCTAAATTATCAAATATTTGTTAAAGTTCATTGGATTTCTCTGCAGGTGAGTTATTCATAATATAACATGTTCTAATGGAGAGGTGGCAGTGTGTATGAGCAACAGGCATCTCAAAAGCTTACACTCAGATGCACATACACAGCAATTAACTTAGTTCAGATATCACTAAGGGCTGCTACTACCTGGTTCACCTATCCTAGACACAGAAACTTGAACAAAAACATCACTTGCATTGATCTACTTCAAGTATCTGTTGTTAGTAAAGCCCACAGCAATTCCTTTATGTAAAGGCATTAAAGGAGATGATTTAAGAGAGAAAACATCCATTCATCTTATGCATTAGATAAGGAGTTAAATTTAGATATACACACAGCCAAAAATGAGTGATATATAGGTTCAAAGCATGGTATAGTTCCGATGTTAGCTTCTAATCTCTCCTGGAAAAGCTTTGGAGGGATGGAAGCAAACATCTTCCTTTTCCACATTTCTATCCCCTGCCTCTATGCCAGTTCCTATACTTCTCCATTCTCCCAGGTCCATGACTGGCTGCTTTATTCCAGATTGTGTCTATTAAAGGTGACATGGAAATTTCAGAGAAGTCTTAGTGTCTTCAAGTCCTTCTATGTTCTCATTATAAACAATAAAGTCATCAACAACTATGGTCTAAGAGTTATAGGAAAAGAATAACATGGGTAGGAGCCAGAAACTGCTGATAGATACAGGAATTGCACATTGTCATCAGTTCCCACAAGCTATACAGAATATGATTGTCACAGCCTGGGGACACCTGTATCCTTCTCTATCCCACTGCAGAGACAGGAAGTATTTTAATGGCTGGCAGAGTTTTTGGTGAGCAAAAATAAATTCTAGGCTGACTGCTAACTTAAAAAGTTTCTATCACCTCTTAGAATACCCAGGTAGGATATTTTTAATGAGAGATATGTTTTCAGAGCTATATGAATTCTACTCTACTCTATAATCTGCTCTATAAAATACAGTAATGTTTAATGAGAGTTAGTGTATATAGTGATGAGGAGAAAATAACAAATTGGGTTAAGCTGAAAGTGCTGGTGGCCAGTTAAGATGACTCACTATAAAAGTAGGAACAGACCAAGCTCACAATATACATAATTCAGATTGGTGCCTCAGAACACTATGGATTACTAAATGTCATGGAAGACTGGGGTTATTTCTCATATGAAACAAAACCACCAATGCTAAAACAATGCCCAATCAAAAACATTTTGTAACCTATGATTAATTCATGAATTATATTTTACTTGCTGCTTTCTGTTTTTCCTTCTTTTTTGAAGATTTAATTAATTAATTAAAATGCAGGTGACAGAGGGAGACAGAGGAGGGAGGGAGGGATGGGGGAAGAGCGTGTGAGAGAAAGAGAGAGCTCTTACATTCACTGGTTTATTCCCCAAATGGCCACAACAGATAGGACTGGGCCAGGCCTAGGCTACAACCCCAGAACTCCATCTGGGTCTCATATGTGGGTGGCAGGGACCCAAGCCATTTTCTACTGCTTTCCCAGGAACAGTAGCAGGGAGCTGAAACAGAAATGGAGCAGACACGGCTTGAACTGGTACTCCAGTATGGGATACCTGTCCCACAAGAGCTGGTTTACCCCACTGTATCACAATACTGGCCTCAGTAACTGTTTTTTTTTTTTTTTTTAATGCAACCAAATTCTGATCAAAAAGGAATTTTTATTTCAGTTATTTATTTTAAATAAACCTTATGAATTATTTTGAAAACATTTTCCTTTGTCAGAGTGGTAAATTTAATGGGTATACTGAGTCTATGTTAGAAATGATTTATTTTGGGTCAGTTAATGATGTTTACTAGGGCTGGACAGGTAAGTGTTTCTAATCATGAATACTTTTTTGCTGAATTTCAAACTTCAACTAAAAATTATGATGGTCATTTAAAAATTAAAATCATGTGAAGCATTCTGTAGAAAATAAAGTATTTCAGCTGGTACTGCGGCTCACTAGGCTAATCTTCCGCCTGCGGCACCGGCACACCGGGTTCTAGTCTCAGTCGGGGCGCTGGCTTCTGTCCCGGTTGCTCCTCTTCCAGTCCAGCTCTCTGCTGTGGCCTGAGAGTACAGTGGAGGATGGCCCAAGTGCTTGGGAGCCTGCACCGGCATGGGAGACCAGGAGAAGCGCCTGGTTCCTGGCTTCCGATCAGCGCAGAGTGCCGGCTGCAGCACGCCAGCCGTAGCGGCCATTGGGGGGTGAACCAACGGTAAAGGAAGACCTTTCTCTCTCTCTCACTAACTCTGCCTGTCAAAAAAAAAAAAAAAAAAAAAAAAAAAAGAATCAGAAAATGAAGTATTTCCTAGAATTACTCTGGTGATTTACAACATAATTCTTTCTTTGAGTTTTGCTTTTTGTTTTTAACTCATTTGATATTTTATTTCAATGAATTAATGTATGTATTTCTAGTAGTTGCTTCTTTTGTGGAATGAGGTAGAAATGTAGAGGAATTAAAAATAGAGTACCATAATCCTTTCATTTTTGATGATTCAATTTATGCTATATTTAACATTCAATAAATATTCAACATTTTATATTGGCTATGTAACAGCCAATAAAAATGAATTTAACCTTCTATAACAAATAACATCATATTAATTAATTATATATAAATCTTCTCTGGCAAGAGATGATTTCATTTCATGCTATATGACAAATATTTCTACAAAATGTAAAACTGGCCTACAAAAGGGAAAGTATCAGCATCTTCTCATATTCTGTTCCAGTGCAGTTAACTACTCTATCACAATGTTAATCAACATGCCAATATATAAATCCTTATAAAGGGTGACTTGGGTCTTCTCTAACATGCTATGGAAGAAAGCTAAATACTAACAATATTAAAAACATGGATGAGACAATGACTATTTGTCTCTTTGAGGAATCAAAACATTTTTATGCAATTATTTGAAGCATTTTGGAGCAAAGTTCCACTAGAAATATAAATGTTTAAACTAAACAATATCTGAGCGGTTATCTGAGGTCAAGGCATATGCATTATGGGAATTTTTTACATATGCTTAGCATTTAGAAAGTGTTTATTTTTCCTCCTTTTTAATGAGAGATAAAACTCAGATAACAACACTTAATCAAAAACATTATTCAAACCCTTCAAGAGTCTTCCAAAGAGGAGGGTGTTAAATATTGTGACCATTCCATCATAATACTTATGCTTACCTAAAAGTCTCTCACTGGAAATAAAGAAAACAAATCTGTTAATAACCAAAGCAGTGCACATGGATTTTCAAAGCCAACATATTTAAATCCTGTCAATGCATTCTGTTTTGTGATAACATTAAGTAATGTGGAAAGAACGCCTCAGTTGCTTTTTATCCTTTGAAAATGATGACTACTTGTGGAAGAAATCGATTTTGAAAGGAATCTGAATGTCTCCTTTTAATATTAATGGAAACCAATTTTTTTTGAAATAGATGGAAAGCAAAAAGGAAATAAAAAAAAACATGATTTTTGAGTAATTTTTGCCAGAATATTCACATTTATAGTGATCACATGGTCACATGATCACTAAACTGGGACATGTTTAGAGTGAAAGACACTATTAGTAATTTGGACTGAGACAGACAAGAACCAACACTACTTCCCAGGCCTATGGCCCCTGGGTATGGGGACTCAGAGTGTGAGCTTTTATAAGCCGCCTCTTTTCTTGCCCTTCTCATCCTGATCAAATGTGGTCAGGAAAGCAGAGTGGTCACTCTTCAGGGTGCCGTTTCTGGGAAAGCAGAGAAGCACGGCAATGCACCATGGGTATATTCTTTAAACTCAAAAACAGGGCCATGGGAGCTCCAGAACAGAATGTTTGGGGCATTTTAAAAGCTTAGTATTGCTTTCCATCTTATCTATTTCGGATTTTTTTTTTCATTTCTGCACTATTTTAATTTATGAAATGGGTTAATCTGGTTTTCAAAATTTTAAAATTTATATAAGAGGAACAAATTTCATGTATCACATAGATTTAAGAGCATAATGCTACTTCCCACTCTACCCTCCCTCTGTCCCTTTCTCTCACCCTTCTTCCTCCTCATTTTCTTATTTTTCTTTTAATTTTTACAGTGACAAACTTTCAATTTGTTTTGATTTGTTTATGTCAAATTTCGTTCAGGTTTTTGGTCTGTTAGTCTGCATGAATGGTATATTTTAAGAAAGGAAAAAAACAGACCTGAAAGCTACACCTCCACAGGCTGTCCGAATTCTTCTAAATTCTACCTCCTGTTAGCACTTCTGAACTTCCGTGCTATGCTATCAGGAGGGCACCAACAGCTTAATCTGTACAGCAGGGATGCAGAAAGGACGATGGTAAACAATCAACACAGAAACAGCAGGCCTGGCATGCTAATTAGCGGCTGCCCGTGAGCCTAGATTAGAATTAGAGGACTGCACCCGACGAAGAGCCGCCTCCATGCAGCGAGATTTCTGTGTGCTCACACTGCACTGGCTCATCTCTTGGTAAACTTACAGTCTGCGTGGTTATTGTTACTCTTATCTTTTATTACTAAGAAAGTCATCAGAAAGAGAACCAGAGAAATGCCGCCTACCAGAGCTGTTCACTTGACTGTCCCTATCTCTACAAGGAGAACATGTGGAGGTTTTGTTCTTGAACTAAAAGGAAATCATTTATGGTTCTGTTCCAATACCTTTCTCTTTTTTTTTTTTTTTTCATTCAAAGCATTAGAATAATTGGTCCACCTACTATAAATAGAATGCTATGCCTTCTTTCCTCCTTGATGAGCATACAGGGGTTTCTGTTTCATTTTGAGTTATTTTCGTTTTTCTGTTTCTACGATTTGAAAGGCCCACACACTAGTTTCACTGAAAGAAAGAGTGTGGCTCTTGCGGAGACATCTTCTTCAGGACAACCACACAGATTCCATCCACTGGGCAACCCTAATTTTGACCCCTGGCTCTCCAGGGAGCTGGAATTCCAGACAAGCTGCCCTTGTGCCACCACCAAATCACTGCTTGATCCTTGGGTGATTTTCTTCCTGTGCTTGCTTTAGGTTCTGTATTCCAGCTGCCAATGCTGATAGCCATGGGCCTGTGTGAAGGCCATAAGCCAGAGGCAGGAAACACACTCATCTACTTCCTGCTATTCCATACATTTTCAACCGAAGCAGAAGCAGTAATACTTCCAAAGGGAAAAAACTAGTTCTAGTGGGGAGGAATGAAACAATTTAGCTATTACAATAAGTTGTGGCCACCTGAGTAGCACCTTACCTGACAAAGTGTTATTCCATCTCATTTCTAAGTATCCTGTCACAAAAGAATTTAAATTTAACTTAATTTTGCTCCTCAGTGGGCTATTAACAACAACAACAACAAAACAACAAAAAGAGAAATATTTCTTGAGTCACTCAGTTTCCTCTTTCCTAAGCTAAAGTAGAGCCACTTCCTGAAGACCCAAGGTGAATGAGAGAAGGTGGAGAAAAAGGAAAAGGAGGAAGTGGAGGGAGAGAAGCCATTCAGGAAAATGAAGCCACTTCCCGAAGATGAGAGAGAGAGATGGGAGGAAAAGAAGAAGGATGAAGAGGAGGAGGAGGTGGTCACATAACCAGAGTTGTTCACCTGACTATCCACATCCACAAGTGCAACATGTAGAGGTTCTGTTCTTGCGTCAAAATGAAATAATGTATGAGTCTGCTCCAATATCTTTATTGTTTTCATTCAAAGCATTAGAAAGAAGTTGGAGGAGAAGAGGAAGATGAGGAAGAATGGAAGAATAATATACAAAAAAGTGGCAGTCGTGGATAAATAAGGACATTGAGGAGAGGGAAGTAGCCAATAAACAATGTCCCCACCTGACCCTATACACCACCCGCACAAAGCTGCAGGTGGCTCTCTCTGCCTGGTTCAGATGATAGGAGTAGATTTGTGCAGAATTTGCCTTCTGTAGTTCGTATTAGATGAGGGATGCTCACAGTCTAGCTTCCTGTCCTGACTCCTCAGCTCAGCCTGCTGCCCAGCACTGTCCTGCAAACCCCATCACTCCCTTGGGCTGAGGCTCTCCTCAGAGGGCTCGGCTGTGCCTGTTTGGTTCTGCCTGAGACCTGGCTGGTCTCCTCTGTTCTTGACCTTCTCCAGACACCCAGATGAGGGCCCTGTGTGTGTGACTGATGATTGCAGTTTCCCTCAGGCCTCGAATTGACTTGACCACTCAGATTACTGTCTCATCCCAAAGGTTGAGAATTTTGCATGTCACGGGACAGATCTTCCTTCAATGCTTTTAAACATCTCTCAGGCTGAAGTCACTGCATGCAATATTTACAGGGGACCAGCTACTGCAGTTCCTTTGGGAAGAGGCCAAGGAAAAAAGAGAAAAATGTTTCCAATCCAGAGACTGACTAAATTGTTCTGGTCTGGAAGAAGTACAGAATCAAGTCTAATTCCCTTCACTGCCCAGGAAACTGGCAGTCAGGTGAGCCCGTCTCTTACCCTTGCACATTCTTGTGAAAGTCATACAGACCACAGCCAGAAACCCACATCCTGGCACCCCTAAGAGTAAGCCCAGCCTTTCTCCACGCCCATGTGGCTGGGCCACACATTCACCAATAGCCTCATCTTAACACTTTGCACGATATCTCTACCTGAGGGTATAAACAGGCACCAAGAGACAGGACACAGCTGTGTCCCATCACCAGCTCACACCAGGCCTCAGAGAAATTAGCAAGAACATTTTCTACCAGTACTATCACAATGTTGTGAAAAGTTCAATTATATTTCATGGTCTTCTGTGTATGTGCTAAAACATTAATTGGTTAAATACAGGAATTTCAAATATACCACATTTTAAAATCCTGTTTTGATTCTTTGTGTTTTCAGCTATTATTAATAAACTAGAAAGTTCAATAAGGGAAGCAGCTCCTTGTGTGACACCAGGGAGTACATTCTTCAATAGCTGAGTTGTTAACCCCAGGGTCATCCCAAACACAAAGAATTACAGGGAAATGGGCCTCGGAATAATTTGCATATTGTAGTAAATGCTTATAGCAAGGACTGAACAATTATTACTTAACTGATTGTGCAGTTCTGATTTAGTATCAGTGAATAGATTTTTAAACCTATCTTCAAACATCTGATAGAAAGGGTTAGGGTTTTCCTCCTAGGGATGTGACAAATAATCTCCTAACTTTTATACCTTTTTATCACACAAGTATTGCGGATCGTAAAATATAGAAAAAAAAGAAACATTTTCAGTGACATGAAATCTCGAAGATCAGGGAACAGATTTTTAAATTCTGGAGAGAGGGGTACATCTTCCTAAGTACTTAGTACACACTGAGAATATGCTCATCTGAGTTACCAAACTGAATATTCAATCATTGAAAAGGTAAAGGAAACCAATATTCTCTCTCAAAGACATCCTACCTCCTAAACAAGTAAGAAGAACACATGGATTGCAAGCATTCCTACACCAGAGTTCCACAAGATCTGGAGGAGGCTGACGTACCCATAATAGCAACAGTCAGGGCCAGAGTACCATCCTCCTGTGGCTATAATAAAACCACTTGTTCTTATGTTGTGAAATTACTATTCACACACATCTGCATTAGCACTCCCCTTACCAAGAATTATTTCAGAAAAATAACAAGTTACATGAGTTGAGAAGAGTACAGGAAAAGGTATTGGCTTATGTAAGACATCATACAGAGCTATTTTTTGACAGGCTCTAAACCTCAGACAAATGAACAATACTTTCACTAAACTGGTATATAATCAAATGTAAATAATTTCCATAATATTTCACCATTCAAACAGAGAGGAAAATGTAGACATTCAAATAAACAAACACCAACCTTTCATGAATACTTAGTAAACAATCCACTTGAGGTAGCCAAGATTCATTTAGCTTAATGAATATTTGGAAACAATTTGACTATTTATAACCACATAAAATTTCCCAAAATTAAGTGCCCATAGGCACTGGGTATGGCTTATAGGCACATATCTTATCCATTTACACATAATTTGAAGCAAGTTGACATAATCTATCTGATGCACAAGGGTATGTAATGGTGTATTTTAATAGGATACTATCATCACTACATTCTTAGACATCAAGAGACAGCTGCTGCTTCCAAAATTTAGAGGTTAAATGAACTCCCTTGTCTGAGAAATCAGGTTATTGACCTGATTCCAATATTACTAGAAAGTCTATAACAGTTCTTAACTTTAGTGTTGTTATAAACAAGTAAATCATACCAACCCTTCAAATCATCTTTGATTTAGCTATTTCTTTTTACCTCGTTGGTTCACTCCTCTGGAACTTTTGATGGAACAGTGATTTACTCCCCAGTTGCCTACAGTCTTGAAAGAGTTAACACCCACAACACTCACTTTGATCAAGAGTCTTTTCACATTCACTCTCAAAATTATATTTTTAGAAATAACTCATATATATAACTAAACACCTGCCACTGGAAAAAGCAGTAGCTTTTCTCCATCAAAATTCACAAATAAGCCAAATCTATTTCTTTCAGATAAGACAAAAGTAAACAATTATTCACAAAAAAACCTGCTTGAAATCTTCTCTTTGCCACAAAATACATATTTTTTCATTATGTGTAACAGAAATACATTTTATTTCACTTAGGTATATGTCCAACCTGCAAAATACATTGCCTTTGGAGTCAACCAGAAACAAAACCAGACATCTCAACAGCACAAGACAGAGTTTTATGATCATCTGCATCAGCTGATCATTTACATGATTTATGTGTTGTAGATTATCATGCAGAATCTGAATTTCCAATCAAAAAGTTCATATAACCTATTGTATTTCTGTAATCACCACTGTTTATAAGAAAGAAGATATCTGAAAAAAAAAAGTCAGTAATCAAAACTATTCATAGAAAGACACTCTTTCTTTCCTCATCCATACTCCATTTTCATCTCTCATGCACCAAACATCAATACTATGCTCCTGCTGATAAAGATGACTCCTTTGACTTTTTACTTATCACTCATACTGCAATACAGAACTAAATATGTGATGAAAATCAGTTTAAGCTGACTCGGAAAGCTCTAGATAAAATGACATAATCATGTAGTTGAACTAAATACTGAAATTAACAACAAAAATTTACACTAGGAAAAAACTGACTCTTGTAGTTTACATATACAGGCACAATGGGAAGGCAGGAATTTGCCTTCATCGTAAGCAAACACTTCACGACCTCCAAATACTTTGATTGTGAACACAAAATACCAACAGCCAGCAACATCACTGTTAGAGTAGTTCCCACATGGGGAGGCTGGCTGTGCACTCTGTCCATTGATTCATTCCTTATACAGCTTAGTAACACAGCCCCCTCCCTACTCTCGCCTCCAGGGCACAAGTAGGGGCCATGCTCTCCTCTCTTTCTTTGAACCTCCACAAAACCAGACCAGGTTGCACCCCAATAATAGTATTCAAGACAGAGGCTGTGCCCCTGTCTTCCGCAACACTCTGAGCAGTATGGGCCTAAGCTTGAGCTCTCTCCTCAAACTCCAACTCACCAACACCATTTAGCACCTGGGAAGCCAGAATTGTCTTTTTGCCTGTTACCCAAGCCTGCTCCTACAGATAATGACATTTAGAATTTCAAATACATAAATGTCTTTTTTTTAAAAAAAGAGCAATATCATTTTATGACATCACATGGGAAGAATAACTGTATATGTCCCACCCCTGAAAAAAACTTCAGAAAGTAGTATTTACTATTTGGTAGCCACATCTTGGTGGGCCTTACCAAAAGAAAATGACACCCTCTGGGACGTGGGTGCCACCTTTTCCGACCATGTCCAGGCAAACCACGCCCCTTTTTCCTACCTTTGCAGCCACAGAGGAGTTCGGCTTCTCCAGCAGGTCCCACAACTTCTTCCTTTTCTCGGGGCAGCAAGTGTTATCGAATTCTTCCCCCTCTCGCTCTCGCATGGTCTCCGCCTCTCGCCTCAGTTCTTCGTTCATTTGCTCTTTCTTCTGATGGTACCTGGCTTGGCAGCAAGACTCCAGGTAGATCTCATCGATCCCCCAGTAATCAAGCTCTTGGCCAAAAGAGAGCGCGCACATCTCTTCCATCATGTGGAGCTTCCCTGTCCGGTAGAAATTTAAGATGGACGTGAAGGCCCCCGGATGGCGATCAAAGAAGTACTCGTTGTCGCCCAGGTTGTAGTCGTCGCACACCTCCAGGAGGCTCTCGTGGGTGTTGCAGTCACGGAGCTTGCCCAGGCGTGTCCGGGGCAGTCGGTCGAGCGTTCTCCACAGAACCTCGTGGTTGAGGCCCCCCACGTTGATCTTCACCCTCCGCGAGCACGTTTTGCTCCTGATGATGTCCACAGGTTCGGGAGGAAGAGACAGTGTCGACCTGGAAGTCTTTCTGTTTAGGCCAGGGGGAGCCTTCTCGGCCATCTTGAACCGGACAAAGCCGCAGCGCCAGGGTGCTTAACAAGCGAGGTCAGCTGAAACAGTTTCCCTCCGGGGCAAGCATGACAGCTGGAAGAAAGCAACAGCCATGTGGTTACTGGCCATTTCGCTAGCGTATTTCCTAGTCCATGCGCTCATGCTGCTGATAACAAGTGACACATGAAGGACGGCGTGTTTTTAGATAGAAATCTTTGCTTTAGAAAAGGTTATGTATTCAAGTGTACACTCCTCTAGGTTGACATCTCCCAAATCTGTCTCGAGACCTCTTCATTAAATATCCACCTGTTGATCAACTCTTACAAATTAAGCTAAAATGACCATGCCTCCAGCATGCCATATCAGTCCTATCCACCACACTCTATCTGATATTTACGGAGTTCTGCATGCCCACACTGTTACCCACGTCGAAACTGTGAGAAGCCCTGCTCCATTGGTCTGCATCCAATAAACACCAGGTCTTACCAATTATACCTCCTTAACACTGCTTTAGTCTTCCACTAATATTAACTAATCCCCATTAGCAAAATATTGCGTTAAACCCTCTGTATCCCTTGGCTGCAGGTTACTACAACCTCTAAACTTGGATCCCACATTCTGATTTTGTCCACCTAAACACTGTTCTTCACACAGTTACCATAATAATCTGCTAAGAATCAAATCTGACCTTGCCACTCACTTGCTTTAATCCCTGCCAAAGCCCATTGCTACTGGAGGCATAAAGTCCTACCAACACGTCAACATCTGCTTAGCCCTACTAGGTCAAACCTACTTCTCCAACACCCCGCCCCCATCACTGCTTGAAGGTACTTCAAAAAGTCCATGGAACAACTGAATTAAAAGTTTATTTTAATTAATTCTAAAAAAATGTTGCAATCCTTTATAGAGATGGTCTTCAAAAAGGCCATGAAAAATAAGTATTACGGAAAAATTATGCTTGAACTTCAAACATTTTTTGCACCAATATAAACTTACCTTTTAATTCCATTTTACACAAACTTTTTGAAGGACCCTAGAAGAGCAGCCTTCAATCCACGGGGGATACAGAAATCTGCCCTTATCCCTAGTAGATGCCTAAAACCACAGTTATAAACCCTATATTTACCATTTTCTTTTCTACACATGCATACCTATGATATTTTAAAAATTATGCAAGTAAGAGATGAACAGTAAAAGCAAGCAATAAAATAGAATACTTATAACATACTGTAATAAAATTTATTTTAAACTTATGAATGGTTTATTTCTGGAATTTTCCACATAACACTTTCAGACATCATCTGACCACAAAACTGAAAATGCAGAAAGCAAAACCATGGATAAGAGAATACTATTTTTCCACAATTCCAAACTGCACACCCGTTATTTCAAGCTCTTGGCCTTTCCATGCTGTGCCATAGAAAGGCCACCCCCTTTCCTGCTCCCTTTTGATTGACTACTCTTTAGGACTCACCTCAGTTGTCACCTCCCCCAGAGAGTCTTCTGAAATTCTATGCATGTCTCTTGTATTTCACCATACCACTGCAGAAAACACCCTTCTCACACTGCACTAGGAGCTCGTGTAGACCATCTCTTCTATTACTAGATCCCAGTCACTGAGTGCACTGATTATACATAGTAGGGGTTTAACGTTAAATAGGGGCAGGCATTTGACCTAGCAGTGGCCCACATCCTACATCAGAGTGCCTGGGTTCAAGTACTGGCACCCACCTTGATTACAGCTGCTAATGAACAGACAAGGAGGCAGCAAGTAAGAACTCAAGTACTTGGGTCTCAGCTACCACGAAGGAGACCTAGATTGAATTCTTGGCTTCTGGCTCTGGCCTGGCCCATCCCCAACTGTTGTGGGTATTAGGGAGTGAACCAGCAATGATAAGATTTCTCTCTGCTTTTGTCTATGTGTCTTCCTATCTGGTTCTCTGTCTCTCTGCCTCTCAAATAAACAACTTTTTTAAATGTTAAATAATGGAGACCAATGTTGTGGCACAGCAGGTTAAACCATTGCCTATGATGCTGTCATCCCACATTGGGGTACAGTTTGAGTCCTGGCTTCCACATGTCTAATCCAGCTCCCTGCCTGTGAGTGTGGGAAAGCAGTAGAAGATGGCTCACCTGCTTGAGTCCCTGGTATCCATGTGGGAAACCTGGATGGAGTTCTGAGCTACTGATTTCAGTCTAGACTAGCCCCAGTCATTGGGGCCATTTGGGGAGTGAACCAGCGGGTGGAAGATTTTCTCTCTCTTTCTCTCTCTCTCTTTCCCTTTCTCTCTCTATAACTTTGCCTTTTAAGTAAATAAATAAATATTTTTTAAAAGTTTTAAATAATTAATTAATTCCTTATTTTCCATAAGACCGCTAATTAAATTAATAAACAAAGCTATCAGGACCCCTTGCCTGAAATGTACCTATGTTTACATGTTATGTGTATATGGTAGATGTCCAAATGTGTGGGTACGTGTGTGTATATTCCTTTCCTTCACACCTCTTTCCTCCTGTGTCCTAATTCTTTAAAATATTACTGCTCTAATATTCCCTTGTGTTGTTCTATGATTCTCATCTGCAGCAGCAAGCATCTTCTAATTTTCCACAAAATGCTTTTGCAGGAAATCATGGAGCTTCAAACGATTCATCCAAAACACCACTTTCTATGTAAAACACCACATTTCACACAGCCAGTGACTTATAAGAAGGGAAAAGCATCTAGACTGAAGAGGTCCTTATAATTAGAATTCTCCTTGAAGATCCACATCAAGTTCTGCAGGCCTCTGGTTTCTCCATCCTGTAAGTTATATTTGTTTCTCCATCTGGAGGCCAAGTATCCTCTCAAATGGATATGTCAAGATTATGAAAAGATATAGATGGACTATATAAGAAGTGTTTCAAATATGGCCAGTAAATATATTCAAATTGGGAGTTTTTTCAACTACACAGGAACAAGAATATTTTAAGCTATACATACGTACTTTCATCTCAGATGACAAAAATGCCTATTTTTACAAAAAATAGAGGAGAGCTGTTAATGGCTGGTTAAGTAACCTAAGTTCTCTGAACTCCAATTTCCTTATCTGTAGAATGAGGATAACAGTACCTACTTCATAGACAGTGTTATGGTAGTTAAATGAGATAGTTTCTGTGAAGTGTTCCCTATAGGAAGATATATCTGAATATAATAAGAATAAGAATATTTCTTCTTGAAGCTTGATTTCCAACCACCAAAGAAAACTAAGATGAAAAGCTCTACTAAATAAAGTATGACTTTAATGTTTCTTTTGGTGTATCTTCTGTCTTCCCCAGGGGATCATAAGCCTACATACAAGGCCAGAAATTGTGGGCCCCACCTTTTCTCCACCAATCCCTGTACCCAAACCCAACAGGCACATCACAGCATGTATCTCTGGTGTTATTGGTGTTTTGTATTCAGCTGACAGTGAACTATAAACTATAAATTCAGCAGCAATATTGCATAAACAGTTGAAACTATTAAAGATGGGGCATTCCAGTGGTGAATCTGAATGTTCAGTCCCCACTATATAATTTTTCTGCTGATGTACTGACATAGTGACAATCCATTATAGATTATGTGAATAATCCACATGGACAATAAGCATTTTGAATTGAATTTGTATATGAATAAACAAAATGAATTGATTTTATTTTGCAGCTTTTGAACTGATTATAAATTTTTCAGAAAGAGCACTAACTCCAATGTGACAGAAATATCTGATGTTTGTGGTCAAGGGCATAGTGTGACTTGCTATCTTGTAAAAGTCACCACAAAAGCAAATTCTATGTCATAATCACTGTTAGGTCATCAACTGTCTTAAAAAAAATCATGTCTATGAAGTACAGCAAATTTTCCTTTAGTAGGGTATGTGTCTCAAGTGAAGAGAGGTCAAAAGTTTTAAATTTCAAAATATCTTCTTTACTGGTCAAGAACTTTCTATTTATAAGAAATCCAGTGTTGATTACAAAGCCCACAATAAAAGGCAGACTGAAATTTAATGCCCTGTCTTCAAAGCAGGGATGGAGAAACAGGGTGAAAGAATGGCTTGTTGATTTGATTTTCTTAAAACTTTAAGATTATCTGCTCTGATGATGTTACTGTAGTTAAAACTGTTTTATTCTCCTTGGCAGAATGTTCTGCTTGTAACCTGATAAAAAGTACAAGCTCAATAACATAAGTTTCTGAGCAGCTGAAGAGCTGTGACTAGCATTCAGACAGGTAATCAAGACTTCAGAATAAGCCTATAATTCAAGTCACCTGCAGCATGTAAGCCCTGATCAATGGTACCTTTGAGACTCTCAGCCTGTCTGCTTAATTGTCATTCTCCCTTCTCCCCCATCCTCTGTGGTTGCCTCTCCCACCTTGCCCATCTTTAGGACCCTACGCACTGCCCAGCTCTCTTCCATTCCTTCCCTCTTCTTCCTAACCTACTCTCCAGAGCTTTCTATCCTCAAAACCTCTTAAACAACCATCAAATCAAACTATACATTTTCAAACCTGTACATACTTCATAAAGTTTTCTCTTAATCTAAAGTCTTCTGTGCTGAAAATACCACGTCTCCTTCTTGCAGAATAGAAAAACATCTAAACCTACTTGCTCTTTCTGGAAGGTTGCCTGGGATCATGAAAGGGGCTCTGAGACTCAGCACACCTGGGTCCAGTTGGGCTGACCTTTCTACATCCTCTTTCACCTTTTGGCTTGGATTTGACTGTCCTCGACCATTAAACAATGGTATTCCCGTGCCTACAATTCTTTGATTTCCTGTGACACTTGGTTAAGTTCTTCCCTCCCACTATGAATCTGTGGCATTTACCACTTCCACCCACCTCCAGTCACCAGCCTTCTTTTAGACAGAAATAAACTTCTACTACCTCAGTCAATGAAAACATTTTTCCATGGCTAGTTTCTTAAAAAAAAGGTGGTGTTCATATTTCATTTCAAGAACCCTTTAATATTTATGATAGCTGGGAACAGACTACCTTCAGAACATTTTAAAAGTTTCATTAATTTAATTCAGTGTTTAGTTGATTTTCTATACTCTAACTTTTCATTTTTCATCTACGTTCTTTTCTGCCATAGTCATTTTATATCTAACAGTGAATCTGCCAGTTCCCTCTGGATTAGGCATTGTGTCTTACAACTCTAGAGTGTTCGCAAAATTTATGTTTTTAATTTTAGTAATTAAAGTAAATATGAAGCTACATCTTCTTGTATATGGTTTAATAGGTGAAATTATGTCTATCATAACAATTTTACCTCCTAGGAATTAAATCATGTAATTGAATTCAGTATATAATATAAAATGTAATCATTCAATGCTTAACTCACATAGATGTTATGTAACCACATAGAATTTATATACATAAATGACCAGTAATAAGCCAATGACACATATTTTTATCAAGGGCAAAATTTCAGTGACTATTTTCTTTGGGCAGTTTGTTGATTCATTTCACTGCTTCAACCAACTCAAAGTCAAGCTTGCAACAAATCAGTCCACCACTGCAAATGTACTAAACATCCCTTCATTAGTCTGTTAGAGAAAAAAGCAAATCTGAACAATAAACAACAACAAACATTTGAGTTTTGCACAGCTGCACTCTACTCCTAACTATAGCGTGGAATTATGCTGGCAACCGTTCACCACCAAACCTGACAAAACACAACTTTTTGATCATGGCAGCATAATTACAGCTCGCCGCTCCAGGTTTGGGGGGTGGGAGTTGGGGGTGGAATGGGCTTTTTACTGTAGTCTCAAAAATACTAGCATTATGTCATACACTTGACACTTGCTGAGTGTAGCCAGGCAGGATGAGCCTCGTGTGTAATCTTGCAAAGAGAAAAAGCAAATCTTTCTAAAGATCGAAGTGATGTTTAACATTGCATTTTGTCTTGTTAGTACACGCTGAGCAGGCATTTGCAAACAAACAGCTCTGAGACCTTTAAGACAGTATCACTCCATGTATAGTTCTTAAGGAATTTTCTTAAATTTGCATGTATAGTATTAAGCAGTAAGTTTTGATACCCACTGATTTCTGTTTTAAAGAGCCACAAAAATTATTTGTAGTGATGTCTGGAAAGGCACCATATCTCTGAGATGAAAATTTCATTGATGCACTTTTGAAAATTTAATACCTGATGGAATTTTAAAATGAGCCTCCAAAATTTACTAATGAAAACAATAAAATTATAAGTTAAAATAAATAACATTTATTATATATATATATATGCACACATAGAAAACATTTCAAAGTAAAGTTCTAGAAACTTTCAGCTATTCTAAAAAATTCAACATACCTGGATTACTCCAGAACTTGGTCAAGAATATTAATGAATTTCATATTGTTTACTGGTTTTTACATTGAGTTCTAGTATTAAGTGAAATGTTGTCCTTGTCAACAGACAAGTGAAATGTGGAATTTCTTTTTTGTAATCAAAGCCTGCTAATATCAATATGTTCCTCAATTTTAGCATCACTGTTAAATCCTTAGTTAAAAAAAAGTCTAAGACTTTTATCCTTGATATAACCGATGCTTTTTTTAGATACACTCAAATGAAATCCTAAAAGCTTTGCTTTCAGTGGTCAAAGAAAACACTGTGTTGCAGTAAGAAGGGGAAAAGATAGATAAGAGGTAGGGTATGTAATACGAGCATCTTTCAATATCATAGATGTCTCCAAATTTATAAATAAACTATTTAGATGAATATGATTTAACTTCAACAGAATAGAAAATTAAAGAATTAACCTCCCCCATATATATGTGTGCTATAATTAGAGAATAAAATACTGAATTACTGAATTTCCCTATAGAAAAAATGACCTTTTATATAACTACTAAAAAGTCCTTCTTTACTCTGAAAAATAGAACACTGAATGCCAAAGCATCTTGGTCCTTTTATAAACTACATGGTATAATCATTGATGGAAATGTTCAGTCTTCATTAAAACATGCACACACACAAAGCCTCAAACTTTTATATGGATATTCAGCCACTCTGTTAGAAGACTTTCTATTATGACTGTAAAAGCATCCTATACATTGGGGCTGTAGATGTGTTCTTTGAAATGTCTCCTTTGACAAAAGTCTTTCAATAGTCACAACCAAGTGAAGGAGATAAATA
Organism: Oryctolagus cuniculus; assembly: GCF_964237555.1. Classification (NCBI taxonomy): domain Eukaryota; kingdom Metazoa; phylum Chordata; class Mammalia; order Lagomorpha; family Leporidae; genus Oryctolagus; species Oryctolagus cuniculus. Next base: position 98,067,858 of record NC_091437.1, on the reverse strand, counting down.
AACGTGAAAGGAAATGAGGGAAATAAAGAATGCAACCTACAGAGAGACTGTTGGTAGCACTGAAAGAAATGGGAGGCAATATCCTGAAAAATATCACAAACTTCAGTAGCTACCTGGAGTTCTATGCTATTTCAGTGATTGACTTAAATTTCCTATTTCATTTGGATGTTTGGCATAAGATAAATTTAGCTTCTATGAAACTAAATCAAGCTATGTTCATGAAATTTGGATAGGATTTGAACATTTTAGGTTTCTTCTGATAAAAATAGCTTTTAGATCATGTAATGATCAGTCTGGAATATTCAGTAGTAAGATTCCTGTTCAAAGGATGTTACTTAGCTAGACTCTGTTTTAATAGTAAAGATGCACTTTCAAATTACATTCCTGTCCCTACTTGTCTATAATCAAATATATTATAGACTATATGGCTTTATATTTGGAAAAATTTTATTCATGTATTTATACTGTTTATTTAAAAGACATATATATATATAGACACACACACACACCCTGACCCCCACACGCCTGCCCTCCCCCCATCAGCTGGTTCACTCCTCAAACAGATGCAATAGCTGGGGCTTGGCCAGACCAAAGTCAGGAGCCAGGAACTCAGTCTTACTCTCCCGTATGAGTGGCAGAGACCAAACTACTTGAGCCAACACCTGTCACCTCCCAACATGCACATCAGCAGGAAGCTGGAATCAGAAGCAGAGCTGAGACTTGAACTCAAGCACTCTACTATGGAATGAGGATGTCCCAACTAGCACATTAACCTCCATGTCAATGCTTGTCACTGTAGCTCTATCAAAAGCTCAAATACTAGGGCTGGCATTGTGGTGCAGTGGTTAAGCCACTGTCAGCAGCGCCCATGCACTGGTTGAAGTCCAGGCTGCTCCACTTCTGATCTAGCTTCCTGCTAATGTGCCTGGGAAAAGAGCAGAAGGTACCCCAAGTGTTTGGGCCTCCATACCCACATGAGAGACCCAGATGAAACTCCTGCCTCCTGGCTTTGGTCTGGCCCAGCCTTGGCCATTGTGGCCATTTGGGGAGTGAACTAATGGAGAGAAGATATCTCTCTCTCTCCCTCTCTCTCTCACTCACTCACTCACTCATTCTTCCTCTCTCTCTCTCTCTCTCTCTGTGTGTGTGTGTGTGTGTGTGTGTGTGAAAGAGAGAGAGAGAGAGATTTGACTTTCAAATAAATAAATAAAAAAGCTCAAATACTGAAATTCATCTCTATGATTTAGCATTATGTCATGCTTTATATATTTCCATGTTTTGAGATTAGAACCACAGGATGTGGCAGAAGAAAACTTGGATATTAATCTGGTTCAATTTGCTTATTTCCACTTTTTGAAACTCAGATGCAATAAGGTCACATCCCTTGTAGTAGCCTGAACTAGAACCTAGATCTGAAGATGTCTAAACAAGTCTCTTTCTACTACATCTCATTTCATTATTCCTAGCTTTTGACTTGCCAAAGTTTTCAATAACTTTTATTTCTTTGTTTACCCTCATCTCAAAACACTGATTCAAACTACACTAAACTGAGATGAGTTATCTCCCACATATTTTTCATTCCAGTGAAGGATAATGGTTGTTGGCATGCAATTTGTGTTCTTACAAAAAGGGGTACACTTCCAGAGCCTTTCTTTACCTCTGCTTCCCTAGCACTAGTTTTTACAATATCTACCTCTTTCCACTGTGGACACCTCCAGTCAGCTGGGCACACCACAGCCCAAAGATTTGCAGATTGGGGCCATCTCTTGTAGAAGAACTTTCCATGGGTTTTGACTCTTCAGATAAAGACACATGCAACACAAACACTTTAGGGTCTGTCCTGTACTTATCCCTGTGCTCTCTCATGTACCTTGATGATTTTCACACACAGCTATATGCCAACAAATTGGAAAAATCTAGAATAAATGGATACATTTCTAGACACATAATTTACCAAAATTGAGGCATGAATACACAGAAAACCTGCATAAATCAATAATCAAGACTGAGATTAAACCAGTAATAATACCCTCCCAACAAAGAAAAGCAGTACTGATGAATTTACTGCTAAATTCTACCAAACTTTTAAGGAAGAATTAATCGCAGTTCTTCTTAAGCTATTAAAAACTTTTGAAAGGGAGGGAATCCTTCTAAACTCATGGGAGGCCAGCATTGCCTTAATTCCAAAACCAGAGAAAGTCATAACAAAAAAATTGAACTATAGACCAATATTCTTGATGAACATAGATGCAAAAATCCTCAACAAAATACTAGCAAACTACATCCAACAACACACTCACCCAGACTAAGTGGGATTTATCCAAGGAATGCCAGAATGGTTCAGCACACACAAATCAGTAAACACAATTTATCACATCAATAAAATGAAGGATTAAAAACAATATGATTACCTCAATAGATGCAGAGAAAGCATTTGATAAAATATAACATCCTTTCACCATAGAGTCCTTTAAAACATTGGGAAGAACATACCTCAGCACAATCAGGCAATATATGCCAAACCCACAGCAAGCATCATATTGAATGGGGAAAACTAGAAGCCTTGCCACTAAGATTCTGAATCAGAGAAGGATGCCCACTTTCACCATTATTCAATGTAGTTCTGGAATTTTTATCCAGAACTATTACCCAAGAAAAAGAAATCAAAAGGATACAAATTGCAAAGGAGAAAGTCAAATTATCCCCGTTTGCAGGTGACATGATCCTTTATAAATGAGAACCAAAAGATTCCACTAAGAGACTATTAGAACTCACTTTTCTGTTCTAGATTCTTTTATCTTTACTTTTAATGTGCCATTTTCATCTCTGCCACAGGACTTGCACATCTTTTCTTTCCCCTCTTTGCCTACCAATGTCAACTCAAGGATAATGTCTTAGTTCTCTCAGATCTCCTTGACTACACAACAGTTCTATATATTTTTAAAGATTTCTTTATTTAATTGTATGGCAGAATTAGAGAGAGACAAGGAGAGACTGAGAGAGACAGAGAGAATGTTTTAATTGATGGTTGACTCTCCAAATGGCCACAATGGCTGAGATTCCATCTAGGTCTCCCGTGTGGGTTCAGGGACTCAAATACATGGGCCATCCTTTGCTCTTCTCTCAGGTGCATTATCTGGGAGCTGGACTGGAAGTAGAGCAGCTAGGACTCAAACTAGCACTCATATGGGATGCTGGCATCACAGGTAGCATCTTAACCCATATATAGAACCAGGCACCTTTCACCTATAGCAGACTTGTCACACCATCAGTTTTATATTTGTTGGATGGTTATTTTGATTAGTTGATTAATATCCACCTTATTCACCAGACTGTAAGCTCCTTGAAGGTAATAATCATGGTTAATCTTATTCATTATTGTATCCCAGGGAATATATAATGAATATTAATCAAATGAAGAAATAAATAATAAGACGTATATTTTATTTTTTAAAAAATCATTTTCTTCTCATTCCAGCCACCTCATATTATCTGCCACTCCCCAGATGAAATATAACTTCTATGTATGAAATGCTCTTTCACACTTTCTCTGTCTGATAAACTCCAATTCATTCAAGGTCAAGAGCACATACCTTCCTGGAGATGAGAATGAATTCATCTCTCCTGCTCTAATGTATTAGAAGTTTTATCTTTTATAATGCTGCTCTCACCATATCCTAACTATTCAACTAGAATTCTTTCTTATTTATTCATTCGACTTAAGAGTGCCTACTCTGCTTGAAGAAAAGCCTCTGACATCAGGGAGCTCATACTGCAGTATAAGGAGACAGACATGGTACAAAGAAACATGCAAACAACTAGTTACAATTGTGATAAAGGCTACAGTGAAGGAGACGGCAGCAACATGTGAGCTTATTAACTCCAAACACCTTATTAACTGGGCATTTGGCACAGTGGTTAAGCCATTGCTTGGGACTGTGAGTTACTTAAAAGTGAAGAAGATCTCATACATATTTGCATCTTCAGCACCTAGCTAGCAGGGCACATGTTGTCAATGTTTAACCAATGTTTGTGAACCACCTCAAAAAAAAAAAACATGAACAAATGTGTGAATAATTAATTTCAAAGCACTAGTATCCTGTTTGTTCTTTGTCAGATGTTTTGGTTGACATTCTCTAACCTTAGTTTATTGTGGTAACTTCAATTTTATTTTTGGTTCTGTTGACCCTTATTTGCCAATTCTAACAAAGCCTCAGTTCAAAACAAGAGTCAAATTTTCCTTAACTAGAGAACAAATGACAATAAAGAAGACTAATAATTTAGTAATCATTGCTGCCCAACAATAGAATGTGCTACCTCAAAAAAATTAACAGTCAGTGGTGTTGTGTTCAAGTAGACTTCAGGTCTACTTTGTCAGGTGTGCAAAGGGGAAATCCTTGACTCATGGGAAGACTGGCAAGATGGCCTGTAAGGTGTTTTCTATCCCTGAGATTTTATGGTTCATTGGCATTTCCATGTGAATACTGCTCATTTACATATTCTATTGGACAGATAAGGAATGGAAAAAAGTTCACCATGGTAATTTTTAAGTTTAAAATTTTGCAAAAGTGCATTTTCTGTTTCTCAGCTTATACTCACTTACTCGTAGGAAAGACACTCATGCAAGAAAAGTGAATATAATGGAATTTCTATCAATAAGAGAATAAAGAAAAGAAAGAATCAAAGTTAGTGAGTCTGGCATTTTTTCAAAAGATTAGCTTACATCCTTATGATCTTTTCTGTTTCTGAGCAAAATAATGTATTGCTATGTGAAGACTTAAAGGAATAACCCTATCAAAATAGAAATGTAAGTACAGAACTACTGGAGTTGAGAAAATAACTGAAGGTGAAAGGTAGAAATCTCTCCCAATATATCCTATTCATAACACACGGGTGTATGTCCTATCAGAGTTCTGTTAACATTCCACCCCCAAGTTGTTGGTATTAAGGGGTGGAATTCTTGGGGAAGTAATTACATACTGTATGAATGGGATTAGTGTCTTTATAAAAGAGAACCAGAAAACTGTCTTGCCCCTTATGCCATACGAAGACCCAGTGAGAAGCCTCCATGTATAAGGAACTGGCCCTCACCAGACACCAAATCAGCTGGCAGCAAACATTTGGACTTGACGGCCTACAGAACTGAGAGTAGCAAATTTATGTTGTTCATAAAATACTCAGTCTTAGGTATTCTGTTGTAGCAGCCCAAACAACTTAAAGCATCTTAGCTTCAGATGCAAAGCAGGTCACTGCCAGAACTCACCTTACAACACTCAGCAGAGCCATACCTCCCTGCCATCCTTTCCTTCCTCTGATGGAAAAAAAGATTATATTTGAATAATGTATTCAAAATGCCGTGTTCTAGATTCTAGCATGAAAAAAAATTGCTAACAAATCAATAGCATTAATGGAACTAATTTTAAAATCCTGAATTGTTCACAAGTAATTGCAGGTTTCATTTTTTTCTGTTCATTATTAGGTAAAAAGTGAAAAGGTTCTCCGAACTATAGATACCACTTAGACACCAACTCCATATCCTATATGGATGCTTTCCTTCCACCTGTGCCATCAGTGAGGATCATTAAACAGCATGTTAAAGCATCCATCTGTTTTTGGCACTTTATAAATACTTCTCCCCTCACCCCTGTCCTCTCTTGAGCTACCACGTGTCTCTGTTGTACAAAAAGCTAGGGAGCTACAACAATGATAATAATTATTGGAATCATTACTGGTAAGAATGTAAAGCAGATGGACAAGATGACCAATCAGCGTCTATGAATCTTTGGATGTCAAATTTACTGCTAATGCTATAATTTTGCACAATTTGATAAGAAAACATCAAAGCATCTGATAAGGAAAAAATTAACTCAACAATTTCCATCAACAATATACAAATGTGAAAATTGGGGACCACAGATGGACTGACTGAAGCCCTGAGTTCATGTGATTTCTACCAGATGACACAATCTTGAAATAAATAATTTGAAAAACAATGTGGAAAAATCATAAAAATTATGGCTGCAATGGTATAAAAGGAACTGTTACTTTGGACCAAGGGAGAAAATATTCAGAAATAAATACCTATTATTCTCACTGAAAGGAAAAGCATGGCCAAAGATAGTAAAGTTGTGTTTTTTTCCTTTTTATAGCTCTTTTTTAATGTTAATTTTTTCATTTTTTTCAAGGAGACAATAATTACTTGATTTCAAAATCATGATGTGTAAGCCACTCTTTTTGATCTTTGCAAGCCTCATGTAGTCAGGATTACAACTGAAGAGCATATCAGTATTACAGAAACTCCTATAATAAGATTCAGATTTATAATTTGGATTTTACCTCACCTTAAGATCAAAATGTGCGTAAGTAAAATTTACTTAAAAGATGCAAAGAGTAATCCAACCCTTTCATACAACGGATCTTCCTAGAAGGTAGGGATATTCTTGGAGTTGTATCTGAAGGACAGCCAAAATTATGATCTCATAATAGCTTTGCAAATTTTGTTAATAATTATTTTTATCATCTTCCTAATATTGAGTGATTATTCTATGCAGGTGCTTATGCCATTAAATTCTAATAATGAAAAGTGTGGGGAGCAACTCGGACTAGACTAAGTTACTGGAATTAAGACTTATTCTATGCATCTGCTCTCCCACAATATGGCGCTGGCAGAGGAGGAAACAGCTTCTACACAGCTGCCTCCAGTTCAACCAATAAGCAGCAGGAGCTGCTCCTGATTGGAGGACAGCAGCGTGCTCAGCGTGTGGGTAGCAGAGTTGGGATTGGTGGAGAGGACTATAAAGGAGGAGAGAGACAATATGCACCAGGAACATCTATCTGAAGGAACACCTGTGCAGCCCCCGAGAGAGCCGGCTGGCGGTGTGCCACTCCCCCGCGGAAGTGGGGAAAGTGGCAGGGGGAACTGCCCTTCCACGGAGGTGGAAGGGACAGTAGCCAACCCAGGAAGAACCAGCAGCAAACCCGGGGAGGGCCGAGCAGACAAAAGAACAGCGCAGGGTCCTGTTTTGTTCCTCCACGAAGACGGGGAGCGACAAAAAGTTTCATTTTTTTCTCAACACAATTTGGGGTGAGTATTGTTATCTTTTATTTATAGAAAAATAAAATGCAGTTTAGAAACCTACGTTCCCTGTTCAACATGAAACAACCAGTAAGTGCTTCACTCCAAGATTATCTAAATGGTCCATGTTCTTCACCTCAAAAGATACTGTGGATTTTTCTTGAACTGCATGATTCTAGATGTCTCAGAAAGATAAATAATGGAAATATGAGGTTAGTGATGAGCAATCTTCCTAACACAAAGTAGAAGGAAAGACTGAACCCCAAATAATTCCCATAATATTAGGGATATCCCTTGGCAAAAATGTATGCATAAAATCTAGTGTATGTTATAATTTTCTTAGAGATGGTAAGATTGGCAGCTGCTTTTGGAGCTCTAATTTTTTAAAACTGAACATAAATTTTAGTCTGTGACTCCCAGAAATGCTTCATCTTACTATTCACGATTTATAGTCAAGATAAATGCTTATTTTTAAATACCAAAGATATAAAATTCACAGTATTTGGAAGAGGACCACTCTATCAGGGCGAATCATGCCTTCCATTGGTCTATATAGCATCACAGTGAGTGGCCAAGGATTCTACTGCTGATCCCAAGTTCTTTCCATTAGACCTCACTACCTCAGAGAGACAGAAAAAAAAAATAGGTATAAGCTTGAAATGATGGAAAAGAAAAGATGCAAAGAGTATCCAACCCTTTCATACAGCGGATCTTCAAAAATTTGATTGCAGCCGGCGCCGCGGCTCAATAGGCTAATCCTCCTCCTAGCGGCGCCAGCACACCAGGTTCTAGTCCCGGTCGGGGCGCCAGATTCTTTCCCGGTTGCTCCTCTTCCAGGCCAGCTCTCTGCTGTGGCCAGGGAAGGCAGTGGAGGATGGCCCAAGTGCTTGGGCCCTGCACCCCATGGGAGACCAGGAGAAGCACCTGGCTCCTGCCTTCGGATCAGCGCGGTGCGCCGGCTGCAGTGTGCCAGCCGTGGTGGCCATTGGAAGGTGAACCAACAGCAAAAAGGAAGACCTTTCTCTCTGTCTCTCTCTCTCTCACTGTCCACTCTGCCTGTCAAAAAAAAAAAAAAAATTGATTGGGGGTGGGCATTTGGCACAGTGGTTATGCCATTGCTTGGGACTCACATCTTCTATCAGAGTGCTTGGGATCAAACCCCAACTGTGCTTTGGAGGCAACATGTGATGTCTCAAGTTGTTGAATCCCTGCAACTCACATGGGAAATATGGATTAGTTCCAGGTTCCTGGCTTCAGCCTGGCGCAGCTATTGTGGACATTTATGGAGTGAACCAGTTGCTACATGTGTCTGTCTCTTTGCCATTCAAATACATATAATAAATAAAATAATTTTTAGATTCATGAAAAGTGTGTATATAAAAGCTATGCATGGATTCCACATTTTTACATCAAAATTTCACATTTTTACATCAAAAGAAACTTATATTTTAATTCCATTTTCCATAAACGTTTTGAAGTACCCTGGTATAAATACTGACAAATTTAATCTCATTATTAATGATTCCTGGCAACAACAATGTTTAAAAAATTGGCTAAACTTTTATTGTGTTGTGCTTTAGTTGCATATATGTATATACATGAACATGATTACAAACTATGATTATGCTAAAAATCAAGTGTTTTGCTAAGCCTGAACCAAACCAGAGGCCAAAATTCAGAAATAGTTTCCTAATAGCGTCTAAGCTTTCTATTTGCACTTTTTCTATAAAGCCTAATGAAAATGCTCTCCTTAGATTTAGAAAAAACTAGGATCCAAATTTAAAATGACATTTATCTCAAATGTAGATTAATATTTAATGACAGTCTGATTAATAATCCTGATTTTATGAACTGGAGACATTTAGCATGAGAGCCCTTAGACACACTTCTTCTGAGCTACTCAGAGGAAAGAAAAGGCCGGCAGTGAAGATGGGCCATCTCTTTTTAAATGTTCCTGTACTATCAGGTTTCAGACTTGTGTGTCCCAAACACCACATTTGCATTTTGAATGATCTCATTGGAAAGCTTTATATTTGTGAAGAGCAGGGCAAAGAATTAGGAGACAGACAAACAGGTACTTTCAAAGGATTAAAACCAACTAAACTATTATCTAGGTGGTAATTGGGAAAAAAATCTAGGACAATACTTCACCATACATTTCTCACATCAATAACACTGAAACTATCAAGAAACTGATAAATCGTCAACATGTATTCATGGGTATGCTAAGAAATATCATCATTTCAGAGATTTTGTTTTCATAGTTAATAATCTGAACTATTTTGGGGGGTCTTTTATTTTTTCCTTCTTTTTTGTTGTTGTTGTTGTTAACGATCTGAACTGATGAGATAGCTTTCACAAATAAACACAAAGGAAAAGAAATCAATATGCAAAGAAAAGGAACCTGTTAAAGGACCCAGTGTTGTGGGCTGTCATTTTAGAGGTTAGAAAGGAAATAAGAATAGGGGAATGAGGAAAGCAAGAGAAGAGGGGGAAGGAAGGAGGGGCCAAAAAAAAGAATAGTCCTGTTTGGGACAAGCGGGCCTGAGAAAGCATTTAAGGTCATGTCGCATAGATCCTCAGAGAGATAATGCTCTACATTTGTATAATACCTTACAGGCTGTGCAGTTCACATAAAGAAAGAAATGTCCTCAATAAAGAATAATGCCTAGGGATAGAAACAAGAGACAGTGTACCCATAGTCCTCAAGTACCCATAGTCCTCAACAGGATGTGCCTGAGAGATGCTTAGAACAGGCACTGGGCACCAGAGGTTGCTAACATGTGTATATATGGTAAATAGGGAGCTGACATGGGCTGTAAATGCAATTTCTAGGATTTAAACCACACTGCTTTAGAAACTTAGAGTATCCTAAATTAGTTCATGCTAATAGTAGTCTAGACTTGGACTATCTGGTATGGTAGTCACTCATCATGCAGCTATTTAAATTTAAATTACTTTAAATCAATATAAAATCAAATTTCTCTTACAAGCCACATTTCAAGTATCCAGTCACTCAGGTTGCTACTGGATACTGTACATGGAAGGTAGAGATATAGCACATTTCCATCATCATATCAGGTTCTATTGGAAAGCACTAGTCTAGATGATCTTCCTGTGAAGTTGTAAGGCAGAATTCTGCTCTATTTTAAATAAGTTTTGTTCTTCATAAGGATGAGAGAAAAAAATTCTACTGGAAACACCATACTTTGCCTTTATTGGCATTTCTGTCTACCAGTTACCTCATTCTCACCAGCGACAGAGCCTGGGCCTCCACTTACAAACGCTGCTCCCTCCCAGATTTTAAGAGCATCCTAGGCCTTGTACAGAAGAATGTCAAAAGCACATGAGTGAAAGCACTGCTGGGCCATGGTTCAGTGGTTCATCATCAGGCCAAAAAGGAAAAATCATATAAGGGTTTTAAGTGGAAGAATGATATGATCAGATTTGCTTTCTGTAAAAATTTTAAAGTGTACAAAATTAATAACAGAGCAAGAAAAGTAGCCAAGTCCAATTAATATACTATAATGAAAGTCCAGGAAAGACAGGTTGGCAGTTTGATGATGGCATAAAAAATGGTGCTATTCACTGTACTTGAATCCCTTCGTTGATAACGTGACCAACACTTGATTTTTCTGACTACAGATCTAATCCAGGTGGACCCCTGCTAGCCACTTGAGAGACTTCTTCTAAACTCCCCACACGCACAAACCACAGCACTGGGAGCTTATGGGAACATACCATTTTAATCCTGCCTCTTCCTACCTCAGCCCGTGAGAATCTCCAAACATTGACATCCAACCTTTTCCATATTCAGCCAGACTATCTTCTAATGTTCCTAAAATCTAACTTCCTGCCTGTTGGAACTGCCATCTGTCATCTGCTCTATTCTTACCCGATGCCACAATCCCCTACCCGGATGTTCACCTTTTAGGAATGACTTGCTCTGCTTGTTAAAAATTTGGAGGAAAGAACATAAAAAGGGGCCGGCGCTGTGGCATAGTGGGTAAAGCCACTGCCTGCAGTGCCGGCATCCCGTATGGGTGCCAGATCAAGTCCCAGCTGTTCCACTTCCGATCCAGCTCTTTGCTATGGCCTGGGAAAGCAGTGGAAGATGGCCTAAGTCCTTGGGCCCCTGCATCTGCATGGGAGACCCAGGGGAAGCTCCTGGCTTCTACCTTCAGATAGGCGCAGCTTCAGCCAATGCGGCCAACTGGGGAATGAACCAGTGGATGGAAGAGCTCTCTCTCTCTCTGCCTCTCCTCTCTGTGTAACTGTGTAACTCTGACTTTCAAATAAAAATAAATAAATATTTTTAAAAAAGAACATAAAAATAACTCAAGTCCAGGACTCTATACAAAAAAAAAAAAAAAAAAAAAAAAACAGACCAGAAGACCAGATAACCAAAAGCAGAACAACAACAAATCCCTGGGAAATAGTGGTGGCTGGCATAAGTCTCTAATTCCCTCAGTTTAGCACATCATAGGCCACATAGCCTCCTCCCCTTTCCTTTCAATATAGTTCATTATCCAAAGAATCCTCAGTCTAGGGCAGGATACATATACCACTCAAGGGACCTCGGGATTCCATGTTTGCTTGCATGTAGACTGGAAGCCAAGTGAAGGTAAGGATTAAACTTGCTTAACTTCAAAACTTAGGAAAGTGCTACATATCTGAAAAATGCTTAATAAATATTTGCCGAGTGCATGTCCTACAATTTCAAGTTGGTCAGACTATGAGAAATAATAAAATCCTATTAAGGAAAGAACTTCTTTGTATTTGAACTATTAATTCATGGGGGGAGACTTCTATCCATTGATTCATTCCCAAATGCCCACAATGGCCCCCTAGTTGGGCCAAAATCAAGAGCCAAGAACTCAATCCTGATATCGCATGTGAATGGCAAGAACTCAATTACTTGAACCATCATCATTGTCACCTCCCTGATCTGCATTAGCAGAAGCCAGAGCTGGGAATTGAATCCAGATACTTCAAAGTGGGTTGCAGGCATCTTAAACACTAGGCTAACCATTCACCCCTGCTACACTATTATGGTAAAAACCTCTATGAACTACTGTCTATTCCAAGCAAGTGCTTGGAAATTTAAAGGCAATATTTAAATTGTTCTGCATAACAAGTAAACTCTGACTTTTGTACTCATGCACTGGCACCTTGTAAAAGGATTGTGGGACAATTCTGAATGAGGAGATGAAAGGAAGTGTCTAGAGGAAGAAAAAGACCTGGCCCAGTGAGACATAGGCACATGGGAATACCCTTGTGGTGGGGAATGGTAAATACATTCTAGGAACAGTGACATCTAACATTTAATTAGTTAGTTTCTTGTTTATGCTGTAATTACCATCCTTTATCCCAAAGCACTCATCCAGAGTGTGTTACGTATACAAGAGCCTTATAATAGCAATGCTTTAGACAATGAAGAAAAATCTGACAAACAGGGAAGTAAAATGGGTAAAATGCCATCTTTGGCATGAAGAAACTAGTGATAGATATAATTCATGCCCCCACATCTCAATTTATTTTGAAAGAAGATGACTCCAGAAACTATAGCTGATTGTTTATCTAAATGTATGCTTCCCCTTCATAAAAGATAACTATCACCAAGAAGTTCCTGTTGAGCCAAGGATGACATTTCCTAGCCCCCTGATGCTAAGTGGGGTAATGTGACCAGTTCTCATCAGGGAGTATAAGCAGAAGTGCAATTGTTACATCTGAGCCATGATACTTAACAACTGGTTGTGCTTTTTCTGTGTTCTCTTCAGCTGATTGTTATGTGGGTGGGAAATATATTTATTATGTCAAATCACTAACATTCTGGTGTATGTTATAACAACTAGTATTATCCTAACGTATTCTGAAATTGATACCTTTTGGGGAGGGGTGAAGCCTTTACAGAAATCTAACTATGAGGTGTTGGCCATCAGCAAAGATACAGATAGAGAAGATGACAACCCTGGAACCCTGCACTGCACTGGAAAAACCACAGCTGGGAGGACAGATCTATAACTGGAGGCAATGGTTAGAAAGAGCTGAAATATTAGTGTATAGTAGTTTCTCCTCCCTGCCTGTAGAAAAGTTTCAAAAAATAACTGATGACTTCAGGAAAGAATTGCTAATTTGAGACCAGAGATAAAAAGGAAAAGCCAAAGTCTAGAAATGCAAAGCTGGAAAAGCCCACAGCTTCAGAAACTGTGACGCTGAAGAACAAACGAAAAAGGTTTTCTGTAACAGACGCCCATGATGACTTCCCACAATGACGTAGAAATGCCCAAGGACCTGATTAATGAAATCACCTCAGCACTCAAGCCCAAAGTAACCACTGGAGACATGGATGGTTAAGACATGGGTAAAGAAATGAAGCAGGTTCAAGAAGCAGGGCTAAGAAACAACTTTCATTATAGTTGGTAGTCGAACATAAAGAAAGCAAATAAATAAGTAACCCAAGAAAATTCTGAGGGAACTATATTATCAAATAAACTAACTGGACCTATGTAAAAAGAAAAGATAAAGATAAAACAACCTCTAGGTGTTCAGACTTGGACTGGGAAGAAGCACCTGAGAAGATCATGAGAGATCTATAAAGGGCACAATTCCCAACAACTACTTCAGATGTGGCCATGGGCAGTAAGGGACAATGAAAAACCTCCCAGAGGGTGCCAGGGCTACAAAGAAAATCAAACAACACACTTCCTCCAAAGCCAGTGTCTAATAAAGGAATTTCTGGCACTATTAGTTTGGCTCTAATAGGATGGCTAGTATGATTTCTCCCATGTTATGTGTTAATGACTTTTATTCTTCCCTTTTCCAAATGGGAATTTTCAGTGCAATTATTCCAAAACTAATCTATCAATGTGTATTTGGAAATCAATAACATGCCTTTTAGTCTAAAGATTTCCGGACAATAAGGGGCCATATTCAGACTTACCTGGGGGTTGGGGAGGGTTTAGCATCACCCACAGAACCTGGACTTTGAGATAGATGCAGCATCTACATGGGATTTGGATTGTCTCCTGTGGTTGCAGTTTTCCTGAATGTGTCTGAAGAGATAGGATATGGTAGAAACAGTCATTTAGCAAAATGAAGCAAGGCATGTCATGTCTGAGGTGTTCCTTTTCTATCTTCATTCTCATCCACAACTACCAGCTAGACATGGAAAGCTCCAAGTTCCTAGAGTTCAGAGAAAGAGCCTGGGTCTCCAAATCATTGAACCCAATACACACATTGGACTGCCAGATGAGCAAGTTAGAAGCCACTGAAACTCTATTAACTACTGAAATATGGAGGTCACCTCAGCTAACACAATGACCATTTAAGAGAAAAGAGGGAGGCTATTCCTTGCTATTATGACCACTGTTGGCAGCTGCATGACACGATGACACTTAATTGCATGTTTGCTACCAGGAATCCAAAACCATCCCCTTTATCATTTTAGCATTGCCTCTGTTTAACATCAGTTCCAGGCCATGTACCAGCTGTTCTTAACAGACTCCTCGCCAGTATCCCAAGTATAATTTTTTTTTTATTTTTATAGTTCATCCCCCTTATATTAGTTCAACATTTATAGGGGAAAAAATAAAGTGCACTATGTTACTTTTTTAAAAACAGTATTTGACCCCTGACTTCCTGTCCTTCAAGAAGGATAAAGTCCAAGTGATTTAGGAATGCACACATACACTGATCTGTATTCCCCAACCTTTTTCTTCTTCAGCTTCATGTCCCCTACAAATGCCAGTCCTGAGCCCCAATCACCAGCCAAGCCCTTTCTGTGACACTGCTTTGTAAATGCTGCTCCCTCAGCCTAGACTACGCTCCACCTGCTTCCTCTCTGCCTGGGGAATGTTTACTCATCTTTGAAAACCAAGCTTAGATGTCACTTCATCTGTGAAGTCTTATCCGACACTCCCATGTAGAAGATGAAGCTCTGTTATGATCAGATCACCTCCATCAGCCAGCTTCACATATCATGCCTACTATTAGGACGTTGGGAATGTTTAGCAATCTATAGGGTTTGATTTTGTTGCTAGTTATTTTGTTAATGAGTCAGCCACTACAGTTACCTTCTTACTAAAAACTGCATAGTACTGCTTTGCCAAATAGTCAGCCACACATTTGAAACGGACTGGTTCCCTTCAATGAGAGAACATAGCCAAGATTAGTTCTGCTGAATGGGATCCATACAATGCTTTTTTGATGGATTTTCTAAGGTTGTGAAGTATTTGGAGGGCAAGACTCCAAAGGAATCTAAGAATTCCTGCATCCTTCATAGCTTTTACATCTCAGCAGGCAACTAAGTTAGTTAAAAACTCGCTTGCTATCAGTGAGTGATTAGATCTTAAAATGTAAATATACTTTATTTGGAGCTTTACATGATTTGATCACCATTTTGGCAAGTCTCCATCCATACTCCTATTCACATGAACTGATTCAGTAACCCAGCACACACCCATCTGTTTGCAACTGCAGCTGCCACACTCAATGAATATATTTATTTTGCTTCTATTGCGAATTGTCAAATATGCAAAAGTGTAATCAATATCTAACTGGATATTATCTTCTTATTCAGACATTTTCTCTTTTATCCAAACTTATGTTAATCCAAATTCATACCTTTTTAGCAGCCAGCACATATTTGATTACATTTTCTGGTGTGGTTACACCTGAACACAGACATATTGAGACATCTACTTTCCATTTATTTGCCCTTTCTATTCCAGATAAGACATTTATATTGATTTTTAAAACATCATATGTACAGACAGTCTATATTACCTATAAATATCATTTCAGGAAAAGAAAAAGAACATACAAAACACTGTTTATAAAAAGGGGCCTTTGGATCTGACTGAAGAGAGAATCATGGCTCCAAACACATCCAGGAAGCGAAAACAACTACGTGTTTCTCACTCTTGGGATGTTTCTGTGGTGCAAGTCTTCTTTCACATTACCATGTCACCTTGCCAACAAAAATTATGATTTGTATGTGATTTATTTTTCTGCACATATAGGCTGTGAGTGCATGATGCCTTATTCATATTTATGCCCCTAATAAGTAGCTTAGGGCATGGCACAGGGAAGGAGCTGAGTAGATCCGTTGAGAATGAAATAACAAACAAGAATCCCACAGGGATATGCAAAACTTGCCTCTCATGACAGACCTATGCTCGGCATTCTGCCCATCCCAACCTTAGGAAGCTTTCTCCACCTTGCCTAACATCAGAGTTGCATAAAAACTCTCTCCATTTTCTCTCCTCCTGGTGGGCCTCTGCAGTAC
This sequence comes from Oryctolagus cuniculus, assembly GCF_964237555.1. Taxonomy (NCBI): domain Eukaryota; kingdom Metazoa; phylum Chordata; class Mammalia; order Lagomorpha; family Leporidae; genus Oryctolagus; species Oryctolagus cuniculus. Next base: position 98,051,494 of record NC_091437.1, on the reverse strand, counting down.
TGCATTCATTTCTGTATCCCCAAAGAGCCTGAGTAAGTCAGTAAACACTATTTAAATCAAATGACTCCCCAGAATATTGCTATAAATAATGGTTGGGATTTTTAGTGCTAAAAATACTATACTTTAGTTATATTATTGATTCAAAGGGCTTGAAGGAAGAGAGGATTTTATTTGAGGACCTGAACATTATTTAAACTACTGTTTTTATGAGGGCATGTATAAAGTTCTAATATTTTTAAAGCAAATTTATACACTGCAAACCAATTGTCAGTTAGAAGTTGGCTATTCAATGGGATTAAGTGTATGAGACCAAATATCCATATGAGAAATAAAATGTCCATCATGAGGATGGATCTAATATTTGGTTCTAATGATATCTCATGATCAATATTTAATCATTTTGTCTTTCAAATTTAATCTAGATGATTTTTTTTACATAAACAGAAAAATAGTGGTTAGTAAGAAAGAATTTCACTTCAAAATTATTTAAACTTTTCTTAATGAAAATGTCAATTTATGATTTTATATATGCTTTCACAATTTTTTACAGTTATTTGCCACTTAATAAAATAAATGCATTCTAGAAAAATACACTAGCAACTAAATCTGATACATGACTATATTTGAATTTCCATTAAAGTATTAGGGTTAAGGGGTGGGCATGTAGTCTAGCAGCTAAGACTACAGTTTAGACTTCTTGCATCCCATATCAGAATGCCTGTATTCAAGTCCCTGATCTGTACCCGATTCCAGCTTCTTGCAAATATGTTGCCTGGGCATCAATGATGGCTCCACAGGAGAGACTGGATGGGGTTACCAGATCCCAGCTTCAGCCTGGCTCAGCACTAGCTATTGTGGGCATTTGTGGAGCGACCCAGCTGATGCGAATCAGTCAGTCAATCTCTCTCTCTCCCCCACTTCAGTCTCTCTGAGTCTATAAATAAAGTTTTAAAAATATTGGGATTACAGACCCATTAAAAATGAGGACACATGTAAAAGAAAATTACAATGGAAAACTAAGCATTTTCTTTTAAGACATGAATATATAATTTTGAAAGCAGATTAAAACACACTGTAACACTATATTCAAAATAATTTTCAAAGATGTTTAAAAGCCTGCAGAAGTAAGCAAGCATTCAAAATTGATCCATGAGAGAGCATCTTGGGCAACCATCCTCACTTTCTGTGGTCACTGTAATAGCAGAACTTTCAGTTTAGTGTCCTCCTAAAATCCCACCCCCATTTTCAAAATCAGCCTCCAAATAAGCTATCTTCTTATTTCAAAGTCATGCTGAAAATGTTGGGGTTTTCTCCTTCCAAGCACCCTGCTACAGTAAGACACATAGCATCCACTAGTGGGGAGATACGACTTCAAGTAAACATAGGACTGCAGGCTTCATTTCTTCTGCTGGGATCATGTTTCTTAGATTCTTAAGTTCACAGTGTTACAGTGGAGCCAGAGTGCCTGGACTCGAGCATGACTTTATCTTTCACTTCCTATGTGACTTCAGACAAATCAAGGAAAGTCTCTGAAAATTAGTTTTCAAATCTACACAACAGGGTATGAGTGACAGCTACCTTATGGGGGACTGTAAGAACTAAAATATTAGTATCTGCAAAATGTTCAAAATAGTATCTGTTTCAACTAGGTGTTCTCACTCATAACTCTATTTATGTAAATAAGATAAAAACATTATTCATAGTATTATTCTAATTTAATTTAAAAGAAAAAGGTAAATATTTCAACATATTTTATTTATTATTATTATTATCATTATTTTTAACAATTCCCAAATGCATAGACTGCGATGAATTTTCATGTTCTACCTCATGAATTTGACTGGCTTAATGTATTATGTATAAAACTGCTACGTTTATTTCTGTATGCAAGGAGATCTCTCATTTTAAACTATAAATGTGATTCTTCAATGACTTATTTAATTTTTTTATTCTCTACACTGTAGAAAGTCCTTTGAGATAAGGATTGCCTTCCTTATCTCCGGTATTATATTCTGTTTAAGTATTCTTGTCTTTATACATACTTAATAAGTAATAAGTGAGTTAATGACTGAGTTGGTGAGTGGATAGCCGACATTAAATCAGATAGTAAAGATAGGTCCAATTCAACTTACAGGAACAGGCACTATTCAAGATAATACAAGACAGTTTCGTTGGCAGGGGTCAAGAGGCCCCTGGTCTCACACATTGGGCTTTCTGCCTCCGAACCTATGCTTGCAGTAAAGAGGTGGGGAGGAGATATCTCTAAGCAGCACAGGAGGAAATAAGTAATAATAATAATAATAATAATAAAAGGGCAATAGATCTAGACTATGAAGATACTTGTACTGTGTGACTCCAAAATTTAGGACTGCTCTGCTCTATAAAGTTTATTTCATCACTCTGGGAGGAACAAGGCCATAAACTTACCTTAAAAACTACTCTGAACTTTAAAAATATCACATAGAAAGCAATCATACTTTCCACTCTTTTGAGCCCCTATAAAAATAATAGGCATCACTATTTCATGCAAAATCCATGACAATGTAGGCAAATTTCAAGTAATATTACATTCTGAAACAAGTAACTTTAACCTTAAATAGTTATCCTAAAATGTACATGAGTAGATTTTCTACCCACTTTAAGGATTTTCCTCAGGAATCAGTCTCTAAGGCAATAGCACATTTCAAGGAACTAATTACTTTTCTATCAAGGAAAAAAAAATGCATTAGGGCAGAAAGAACTGTATCTTCTAGGTTTCTTAAATTTTACCAGTAATTTAGTCTACTTTCCTAGTACATGCACAGTCTATATCAGATCTTCTGGAACACCATTTCAAAGTGCTAGATGAAAATTCAAGAAAATATTTCTTTTTTTTTCAGTGCTTAATGAAGATGCTTTATAGATTTTCACATTTATAGATAGGCAGGTTTACATAAAACCTGGACAGATGGGATTTTAAGTGGCCAAGAAATGTGACTGAAGCCACATCCTGCCACTTCATTTTTTTTTCTAGACATCTCATTTTTATCACCATACCAAAAAGCAGAAAAACCGGCTGATGTTCAGTTGCCCCACAGCATAAACAAGGAAGTGTTAATAGCAAATAGAAAACACTGGATGAGGCAATCTTTGCCACCACTCCATCTGAATATTCCATAAACATACAAGCTTAAGGAACGGAGCAATGGGATGTGAAGAGAAGCGAATTTGGAAATAGTTTCAGCTGATGCATGGGTCTACTCCATGAGAAAAAAAGAGGCAAACAGAAAGGAAAGAGGGGCGAGGGGCAATAGAAACAGAAGATCTGGGAACGAGAACTCTCAAAGTGGCAGGCAGGATAGTTATTTTCCAGAGTCCACGTGGGGCTCTGTGCATGAAGGAGATTCGGGAACAGGGTCAGGGAAAGGTGAAGGTGAAAGGGGACCAGGAAGCACAGAGCGGCCAAGTGATTCACTCCTTTCTCCAAAAGTCTGAGTAGTGCCAAAGGAGGAATAAGAGTGCATTAAACAGAATGCTATTTGTGATAAACAATCGGTCTGAACCTGACCAGCAAGAGGGAGAGGATCAGAGTATTGACTTTGTGGAGCACATTAGCTTGTCTAGGTCTCCAGGAGACTTTTCATTCAGTTGGGGGAAAAGTTATTTCTACCTGGGACATTCACTAGAAGGTAACCAGAAAAGATATTTACAACAGGGAAAGCCTGTGCGGCCTCCCAGATAAGCCTTTTATTCCTGCTCTACATTAAAAAAAGAAAAAAAAAAAAACAAAACACCTCCAGCAATAATTAAATGCACATCCATATGCATGATGTGCCCAATTACCAAACTGTTCAAGTTTTGGTTACTTTAATAACAAAAAACTCTCTAGTCTAGAAGTCTGTAGGTTTTGTTCATATGTTACAAGTTAAGCCTTAGACAACTTTTCACACACATACACTTTCTTAAAGAGTGAAACAAAGCAAAACTTGATTTTCTTCTCTTTCTCTCTCTCTCACACACACACACATCCATTCACACACATATTTTTAAATGTTACCCTCTTTTTTCAAAGTCTTTTCTGTAAGTTATTCCATAAGGACAGGTAAGAAGTCAGATCTCTGAAATCTCTCACTTGTCCTGTGAAATATGATGCTGTGGCTGATCTGTATTGGTTAATAAACCACCAGTCCTCTGTCCCACACTGTACTAGACATTTAAAAGCAGTAGCAGTAAGCTACTTGCTTTTCCTTTGACCTGGGGTTAAAAAAAAAAAAAAGATTCCCAACAAGATCCAAAACAACCCAATCAATACAATAATGGAAATGTGAACTGCTATTAAAAATATTGACATCATGCTTAATTTGATTAGAAGGCATGTTGAACCTGCATGGAATCAACCCAGTGCCCATCGGTGCAACCTAAATTTCCCCAGGGTAATCTTGTATTTATCATAACACACTGTCAAGACACTTGTGTAGTCGCAAATGTTGTGTACATGGCACGTCTGTCATATTGCACACTGGCAATTTTTTATGAATGGATACTCATAAATACTCATAATTGGAGAAAATAGATGGCGGCATACTATTTTGGAAAAAAAAAAAAAGGTCATTAAGCACTGGGAGCAAATAAGGAGGCAAATGGTGGGCGGCTTTTGGTGCCATCCAGGGCAACTGCATTCCCCAGTCCCTTAGCAGAGTGTGTTGGAAACAGCCATGGAGCTTTCCTTAGAGACCCGCTCACCCTGTGGGGAACCGAGCCTCCGAGCACAGACCGCGCACAGCTCGAAGAATAAAACGCATACATGTCCCTGCGTTGCCGAGGGCTGTTCACGCACCAGAGAATCCGCACTCGCCAAATCCGGTCCCACAAGTGTGTGCCATGTGAGTGTGGCATCTCCCCACAAACGAACAGAAGGCATTAAGAGCTCGGCTCCAGCCCTTCCCAGTCAGGCTGCCGGGACGCTTTTCAGGGGCTGAGACTTGCGTGCCTTCCCCCACCGGGAAGGCGCCTTCATCAAAACCCCTCTCCGGGCTAAGTCAGCTTTGTATGTCAGCCCGCTCGGCACCACAGGGCAGTTTCCAATCCTTCGGCAACTCGGGTCTGGCTAGGCGGCCGCGGCGCCCGTTCCCAGCGGAAGCCCCCATGCGGGAGCAGCGAAGCCCCCGCCACTTACCTAGCTCCCGCGGACCCCGCGCGGCGGTGGCACGGGCTCGGGCGCCACCGCGGGCGGGGGGATTCCCTGCGACGGCTCCCCTCGCCGAGGATCTGTCGCTGGAAGTCCCCCGCCCCTGCGCCGAGAGGAGGGTCTCCCCGGCTGGCTGGAGCTCCCGGCGGGCTTGCCCCTTCTCTTTACAACCCTGACTCTGGTTCCCGGTCTCTAAGAGGAAGGCTCAAAGGAGACGCGGCGGGAGGAAGCTAAGGCATCCTTAAAAAGAACAAGAATCTTCATGGATCTTCACCCCCTTCCCCGCGCGGGGTCCCCATCCCCCTGCCGCCGCCGCCCAGACGACAGAGCGCTGGAAGCGAGAAGGAAAAATCGAGCGTGGCTGAGCTCGCCGCGCGGAAGGAGCCGGAAAGGCGAGCCGCGCCAGCCGGGGAGTTGCCGCTTGTTCAGGCTGCCCGAAGCGCGGCGGCGGCGGCGGCCGGCGGAGGCGGAGGGCGCTGGGCTCTGGGTGGGTGTGTGTCTGTGGCGGAGCTGGGAGAGGCTGCGCGCGGGAGGCGAGGCGGGGCGCCCGGGGGCGCCGCTCCCCCGCCCGGAGCTCGCCGGCCCGGCGCGCACACTCGCCCGCGGCACCTCAGCTCCTGCTCCTCCTCCTCCTCCTCCTCCCGCGCTCCGCGCACCCGCGGGCTGGAGCGGCCGCCGCCGCCAGCGCCTCCTCCTCGGCGCTCGAGGTGGGCGGCGGGGAGGGGTGGCGAGGCTGTGTGGCCGACCCGGCACCACGGGGAGACGCCAGGGCTCGGCCTCGCGGTGCCGGAGCTGTGCGCTCGGCAGGGGACAGCGCCCCTGTGCCCCGGGGCGCGGCCCGGGCGCGGGCGGGCAGGCGCTGGCCACACCTCGGCGGGAGCCTCCCGGTGCTCCCACGCGCCCGCCGCTCCCTCCGGCCCCCCAGGCCCAGCTCCACACCCACCTGCCTCGCTGTGCAGCTCCCACCCGGCTGCGCTGGGCTAGAGGGTCCGCGGCCCCGCGGCCGCCTCACGCACGGCGGCCGGGAAAGCCCGGGATACCCCGCCGAGACGCGCTCTGGCGGCTTCGCGGGATTCCCCGGCCCTTCTGCTCTCAGCGGCTGGGCTCTCCCCCACGCGCCTGCCCCCTACACGACTCTGCCCCTGGGCTCGCCGCTCCACCCGGGAAACTGTGGCGAGGACAGATGGCTCCTGAATGATGGGGCCAGGAGTATCTTGCCCAGGAAGGATCTGCGGGGTTAACTAGGAGCGCTGAGAGGATCTGACTTTCCTCTGGGCACCTCCAGCTCTGCCTGGGGCTGTCACTGGCCCAGAGTAACCCAGCTTTCCTGGCTTTGCAGGTAAAGCCGGGTCGGTGGCAGCTTTAACTCCTGCTACTCACGGGGGCGCTGTTCAGACCCTGGGTTTTTGTTTCTGTTTTTGTTTTCCTTTGTCCATCTTCTTACCCAACTGGGAGACTATGCCAAGTTGTCCCTTAGTGAGGTGTCAGGGTGGATATGCAAACCTTTCCGCATCTTCGGGGCGCAGTAAAGACAATGAACTTGAATAATGTCCCTGGCCCTACAGGTTCCTGATCCAAATGCTCTTTGACAGGGCAGAATAGAGACAGCCCACGTGCTTACAGGAGTTTTTGCGAACCCTTTACAGGTATCTTAAAAGATGGGATTCTAGAGCTGCTTTAGAACAAGAAAGGCGAGTGTTAAAGTCCAAATTCACTCGGGTTTAAGTGCATCCCATTAAATTTTTGCTCTTTTCTTTGGTTTCCACACCTAGGCCTCACGCGTCCCCGCTGGTCTTACCTTGTTCTGAGTGGTTGTTTCAGATGTCGGGCATCCGGCTACGTGGTCAGGCTGGAAAATGGCCCTCTGACACCATTGTCTCCCAGCAAGAGCCTGCCCTGGCCTTCTGCTCTGTCACGCAGCCTCAAGTATGAGCATGGCCTCATCCCCAAACCTTTATCTCCAACCCTGGCCTGTTCCCAAGCTCCAGTTCCACATCTCCGGGGACCTGCCGGAAGTCCATTTCCTCGCCTGCAAGTCTTTCTATTCTTCACAGAGTTTACAGACTTTGTGCGGATGACTCTTCTCCAAACGCACCCCTGACTGCATCATTTCCCATTTACAAATGGCCCGTGGCTTCCCCAGAAAGCGTCTGCAGACGTCTGTGCCATTGCACACATGAGTAACTCTCCCTCTGGTATGTTCCTTCCCAAGTCTCAGGTCCGAATCACTGCAGTCCTTCAGGGTCCACTCCACACTCTGCCGCTTCCTGACCACTCAGTCCCTTTGATGTCCATAGCATAATTTCCCAACTGTCTTTTTTAACTTTAATTAATTTTAATTTTATTTATCGACATCTAATATTTGTCCTTTTAATGGAGTGCAGTATCATAATTCAATACTTGTATACAACATGTAATATGACAATCAGGTTAATTATCATTTCCATCTCTTCAAATACCATTTCTAGGTGTTGGGAACCTTCCAACTCTTCTCTTCCAGTTATTCTGAGAGTTACAAGTATGATTAATTGTTGCAGGCTATAATTACACTACTGTGCTATAGACCAGTAGAACTACTCCCCATCTCTAACTGTACTGTTTTGGTACCCAGAAAACTTTGTAAAGATATGTTTCTACTGCTATTGATAACATATATATAAACACACACCTTAAGTACATACCTTACTATTTAAAATTGTAAGTTGCTCCAAGGCCTTATTATTCTTATTCCCAAGACCATGCCTGCAAAAGAAACCTATTCTTGTAACAAACATGCATTTTACAACTTTCGTCAGACATGATATTTGTCAATTGAATGGAGTTTATAAAGTATTCTAAGCCTAGAAAAACTTCTTATGATTTATTTTGAATGTGCCTAACTTTATTTTTTTAATTAATTAATTTATTTGAAAGACAGAGTTAAGAGAGGCAGGGGGAGAGAGAGAGAGAGGTCTTCCATCCGATGGTTCACTCTCCAGATGGCTGCAACAGCTGGAGCTGTGCTTATCTGAAGCCAGGAGCCAGGAGCTTCTTCCAGATCTCCCAGGAGCTTCTTCCAGGAGCTTCTTTCAGGTCTCCCACAAGAACTTGAGCCATGTTCTACCTCTTTCCCAGGCAGAGAGCTGGATCGGAAGTGGAGTGGCTGGGAATCGAACCGGCACCCATATGGGATGCCGGCAATGCAGGTGTAGGCTTTACCTGCTATGCCACAGTGCTGGTGGGTGCCTTACTTTAAATAGCATGATAACCTTTTATGAATTTCAAGGTGTGAAAAATTCTCTTACTATTTTAGTCCAACATCAATGTTACTGACCACCTCAATAATAATTTTTGACAAGCATTTGTTTTAAACATTTACTGCGGTTTTCCATTATATTTAAGAAATCTTAATCCATTTGTTTACTATGTGAGTGTCACTAGTCAAGAGAGCACATTTTCTATTGTATAAGACACAATGCTACTATCTCCATTTCTGGGAAGCAGGTGCTACAAGTAAGTTATCCATCAAGTCTGAGTCATGTCTGTAAACATGTAATGATAAGAAAAACAGTCTTTGAGGGGAAAAAAATCTAATTTTGCTTAGGAAATTACTCATATTCCAAATGAGTGATAGAGAATAACTCATGGATACAGACTGTTGGGAATAGCAGAGTTCTCCATACGCACAGCTTGAATTCTGGAAAGCTGCAGACTCTTGTGTTTATTACATCATGTGGCTCCATCTCGGGATACACAATTAGGATTTTCTTAATTTGTTCTCTAAAGGAAAAAAATGAAATGATCTAGCTGAAAAGTCAGACATATTTTCACATTGCTCCTTAAGCTGTCTTCTTTTGATATTTTTATTGATATTTTTGAAATGTTCCTTTGGCTTGTGTTTTAATTTCTCAGATTTACCTTGAGATGTGATAAAATTATATTAAAGTGGAAAAATGTCTATTTAGTATATCAAAATGCTTGCTTCATAATGCTGGGTAAAATAAATAGCTGTGATACAAGTTTAATCTGAAATACCTTTATGCATAACATTAGATTCCATTTAGAAGAATGTATTTCTTCATACATCAAAATAGTGGTATATAGAAATATAGATGTGTGTGTGTATATACACACACAATATAAAGTATAATAGTTTCTTGGATTGTTCGTTCTTGAATACAATATTTTGAAATATTTAGTATAATCTTAATAATATCATTACCAATATTATTAACTTACCAAGTTTGGAATTTGTGTTGGCAAGTTCATTTGTGCAAATAGTCTATAGATTAGAATAAGGCAGTAAAGGCTGGGAAATCAACATATTTCAAAATGTTAAAAGCATAAGGATAGTAATTTATACATTTTTGAAGACTAAAGAAAGAGAGTTTGAGTTAATTTTTTTTTTTCAAAATCAAATGGAGGGGCAGGCATTTGGCCTAAAAGTTAAGATACTGGTTGAAACACCTACATCTCATACCAGCCTTCTGAGTTTGAGTCCTGGCTCCACTCCTGATTCCAGCTTTTATTATTGTGTATCCCAGATTCCAACTACTGTGCATTAGATAATGGCCCTGGTGATTGGGTCCCTGGCACCCACATATAAGGACCAGATTAAGTTTCTGGCTCTCAGCTTGATATTTAGAGTGGGTCAATAGATGGGAGTTCACTCTGTATCTCTCTCTGTATCTTTGCCTCTCAAATAAATGTTTTTAAGAAGTGCAATGAAAGCAAATATATGATATATTGAATAAAGCTAAACAAAAACAAAAGTGCATTTCACAAGAATATTTAAAAATTAAAGGCATAATACACAAACATATCTGTAAATGCGTGTGTGTGTGCACATAGGCATTTATATATTAACAAACAAGCGGATATTCTTTGATTTGGGAGGCAGGTTTTGTTTCATTTGGTATAACCTGGTTATACCAAAAGATGGGTAAATAGTAACCTTCCTCAAACATCATTACCATGAGCACAATCTTACATTCTTAGTCATAAACATAATCATATACAGAGCTCAAGACTATACTTTTAAAAGTAATGGCAGATACTACTTTGGTTCTCATTGTCATACAAGAAAGTGGCCACTGAAGGGTAATTAGAATTGACCATATTCTTACACCTAATGTGCATTCTTTTCCCCTTCTCAATAAAAGTGTAGGGAAGTCCAGACAATTTTGAGCAACTGAGAATCTTAGCAGCCACTGAAATACTACACTCACACATTTCAGTAGGGACTTGAAAAATAAATGAGCTGTATGTTCTCCATGGAGGAGATAAGTACAATTTCATTGATTCCTTGGGATTTAGTTGAGACAGATTTGGCTGTCCTTTGAAGACTTAGTGTAAGAAATAAGCTTCAGACTGACTGTATTTGTATATTTTTAGGCAGTCCTTGTTCTGAGCATGAACTTTCTGAAAGACAGTAGATGTTTAAAAAAAATGTTTCTGCCATACAGTAGCATAGTATAAGTACTGTGTTTGAGTGTACCCTCAAACGTGCTTTCAGATGTCAATAGTATCTAAAACAATGTAGTTTGTTCTTAGAATTTTTTTAAAAGATTTATTTATTTATTTGAAAGTCAGAGTTACACAGAGAGAGGAGAGGCAGAAAGAGAGAGGTCTTCCATCTGCTGGTTCACTCCCCAGATGGCCTCAACAGCTGGAGCTGCGCCAGTCCGAAGCCAGGAGCCAGGAGCTTCTTCCGGGTCTCCCCTGTGGCTGTAGGGGCTCAAAGACTTGGGCCATTTTCTATTGCTTTCCCAGGCCATAGCAGAGAGCTGGATTGGAAGAGGAGCAGCTGGGACTAGAACCGGTGCCCATATGAGATGCCGGCACTTCAGGCCAGGTCATTAACCTGCTGTGCCGCAGTGCCAGCTCCATGTTCCTAGAAATTAAAAGTCTTAGGTAAAGAATCTGTGAGGACTATGACCTGGAAATTTGTGGGGAGCAACTCAGACCAGACTAAGTTACTGGAATTAAGACTTATTCTATGCTCTCCCACAATAAGACTAGACTAAGTTACTGGAATTAAGACTTATTCTATGCTCTCCCACAATAAGACTTATTCTTATGCTCTCCCACAATATGGCGCTGAGAAGGGAAACAGCTTCTACACAGCTGCCTCCAGTTCAACCAATAAACTGTAGGACCTGCTCCTGATTGGAGGAGAGCAGCGTACTCGGCGTGTGGGCAGCCGAGTTGGGATTGGCGGAGGAGGACTATAAAGGAGGAGAGAGACGGCATGCACAGGGAACATCTAAGGGGAACATCTGAGGGAACACCTGTGCAGCCCCCAAGAGAGCTGGCCGGCGGTGTGCCGCTCCCCCGCGGAAGTGGGGAATGTGGCAGGGGGAACTGCCCTTCCACGGAGGTGGAAGGGTCGGTAGCCAACCCAGGAAGAACCAGCAGCAAACCCGGGGAGGGCCGAGCAGACAAAAGAACAGCGCAGGGTCCTGTGTCGTTCCTCCATGAAGAGGGGGAGCGACATAATGGTGCCGTGACTCGGATATGAAGCCTAGGCAGGGTTTAGTGTCGTTCCTCCACGAAGAGGGGGAGCGACAGAAATTTACAAACTATACCACTTATGATCTGCAATTTAAGTACAATATTCTGGAGCATGATGGATCAAGGATTAGATTTCTGTGAGTTTCATCTGTTGTATACTTGTGCTGTGCAGTAAGGGAAATGTTATCAAGGCCATATGATAGCTCTTTAAGATAGATACTACTGTTATTATTCCAATTAATAAAGGAGGTAACTGAACTAGGCCAAACTTACTTTATTGTCCCAAGATCCTACTGTGACAAGACAGAACTGGAATTTGATCTGAGGCAGTGTGCCTTTAAAATTTTAGGCTGGGGCTGGTGTCGTGGCACAGGAGGTTAAATTGCCATTTGCGAAGACAGCATCCCTTATTGGAATGTCGGTTCAAGTCCCATATGCTCCACTTCCAATCCAACTTCCTGTTAATGCACATGGGAAGACAGCAGAAGGTGGCCCAAATGCGTGGACCCCGACCTGCATGAGAGACACGTATGCAATGACTGGTTCCTAGCTAAGGCTTGACCCAGACTTGGCTGTTGCAGCCATTTGAGGAGTGAACCAACAGTTAAAAGATTTCTCTTTCTCTCTCTCTCTCTCTCTCTCTCTCTCTCTCTCTGTGTGTGTGTGTGTGTGTGTCCATCCGTCTGCCTATCTCTCTCTCTTGCTGTCATTCTGCCTCCCAAATAAATAAACTAATGTCTTTAAAATAGTAAAATTTAAGCTATATTTTCCTCCACTTCACATTGATAAAATCCTCTGCTGTTTCACTAGATTTTCTCAAGTTCTTGTGAGAAAATGTGTAAGATATTGTTTTTAACTTTTAGAAATGAAATCTGATGAAGATAAATGTGGGCATTACCACAAGCTACCTGAAGAAAATAATGTGTTGCTGATCCTGAAGGAGGATGGAGGTATGACATGTACTTGCTGTTTCCCTAATAAGTAGACTGATTTTGATTCACCAACAAAGTGGGTCTGCAGATTTGATGTGACAAGGTTGAGCACTTTGTATGTGAGGCATGTAGCTATGGACTGGGATAGAATCCTTCAGGCTGACATACACAAGGTACCTGTGTGGATCACCCGGAAGCACTAAGCAGCTCTAGATTGTACACCTCCCACACAAGTGATCAGGAAGATTCTGAGGATCACAGAAAAAAAGTAAAATAAAGCAATTGCTGTGGTTAAGAAAAGAAGAAAATAGACTCATCAATAGTAAAATAAGTGAAGCCCAGTCACAACTGAAAGTGCTGTTTTGTAAATACAAGGACATTATTCTCAATCCTCGACTTCTCATTATTATAAATAAAAAGCACATATGATGATATAATATGTACCTCCTGGCCAGGCAAGGACCTTGTCTGTCACAAGCCAAGATCAAAACCATGACAACAGGATTAAATTAGTTATCCATAGTCTTTTCTGAGAAATTTCCAAGTGGGTTTAGGACTCAACAAATCAATTGAGTTTAAATTGTGGCAGATGGCAGACTCTTGAACAGTGCCTTTGCTCCTTCTAAGAACACAGCCTGATCTGAAAATATACAAAACAGAAGCCTACCTCCAAAGAGGCTATTAATCCTAAGAATAATGGAAATAGAATGCTGCTGTGTTTATTGGTTTTCCTTATAGTTGGCATTTTTGATCCTTCAAAACCTTCATTGTAGCACCAAGTAGAAATATTGATCATTCCTGGGATCTAAAGTCTGACAATTATCATTCTCACTGATGATTAAGTTATGTTGTAACTTTGTTTTGAGGTAATGTATATTATGGTAATAAATATAAAATTATTTTGAGCATCCCAGCATTGCATATTCACTAAAATTACGCCAAGAACTTAACATAGTGACTACTGGAAAGCATTTAGTATTGAACATCAATAAATGAGAATATTGAAAATTAATAGGAACACAAATATAAGCAAATTTCACTAGCATATATCACATATTAGCAGATGTTTACCCAAGCATGTAAGACACCAGGTTAGGATGTCTCATGTCAGAGTACTTGGGTTTGATACTCAACTCCAGCTTCTTACTCCAGCTTGCTACCAATAGTAAGTGGTAAGATAGTAAATGATGCCTCAAGAAGTTCCTGCCATTGTTGTGGGAGATCTGGATTCAGTTCCTGACTCTCAGCTGTGGCTAAGCTTGAGTCTAGCCATTGCAGGCATTTGGGGAATAAGCCAGGGTGTGGGAGCTCTTTCCCTGTGTGTGTGTCTGTCTCTGTGCTTCTGAAACAATCTTTTTTAAAACGCCATAGGTTCAGGGGGCTGGCACTGTGGCATAGTGGGTAGGGCTGCCGCCTGTAGTACAGGTATCTCATATGGGCGCTGGTTGAAGTCCTGGCTGCTCCATTTTCTATCCAGCTCTCTGCTGTTGCCTGGGAAAGCAGTGGAAGATGGCCCAAGTCCTTGGGCCCCTGCACCCGCGTGGGAGACCCAAAGGAAACTCTTGGCTCCTGGCTTTGGAACAGCACAGCTCCGGCCATTGTGGCCAACTGGGGGGTGAACCAGTGGATGGAAGATCTCTCGCTCTCTGTCTCTCTCTCTCTTCCTCTCCTTCTCTCTCTGTATCACTCTGACTTTCAAATAAATAAATAAATATTAAAAAAAACACCACTACAGGTTCAAGAGTGTTCCAAAGCACAAAAGTCTCAATGCAATGCCACATTATTGGCTTATATAAACTTCTTTATAGCCTAAGGTGATAACCTATATATAAAAGTTGAAAGTGCAAAAAATTAACAAAAATTCAGAAAGAATAAGTTGCATTAGTTAAATAGTGAATGCTAGAGAGGGACAAAACACTTGTCTGCTGCTTTACAAACTCTCCATGTATTCCCTGAACCATGAGATTTGATTGCCCATAGACAATATTATTGTGTAGCTTGCAGAGCCATAAAATACTCCTGGCATTCCCCATTTGAAAAATGTAGCTGTTGACATTTAAATGACTCTGTTAAGATTTGACCTGGAAAATTACAGTCAATTCTGTGCATTTTATTACCAGAAGAATGTGGCCGGATTAGAAGGAGTTGGAAAAGAGTCACATAAACAATTAAAGAGGAAAATAGGAAGAGGAACGTTAAAATTGTACTACTAGAATAAATGATGAGGAAAGGGAAATATAGAAATCAAACAATGATAATGTAGGTATGTAAGTAGCATTGAGATTATATTCAGTAGCATTATAAACATAAGATAGAAAGATAAATAATGCTTCTAACTTTAAAACAGCTGTTTCACAAGATATGAGAAGTTATTATAAAATGCTGTTCTCCCATGGCAGGCATCACTGTCCCTAGAAATTTCATCCATATGCAGATGACTTCCAAAACCTTATTTTCTAACCCTTGGTAATTGCAATTAGTGTTACACTTCCAACTGTCTATTGTATCTTTTCACTTGTATATTATACAGTCACTTCAAATTAATTAATCTGAATTAATTCCTCTTGATCACCATGTCAACTCATGGAACCACTTTTCCTTCCAGTGTCCAATATGAAAGCAGTGACAGCCATCTTAACTTATTGCTTGTGATTCCACACATTCAGTCACTTATCCAGTATAGACTTTTCTTTCAGAACATCTCCTAACCTGGTCTTGCACACACACACCCACCCACCCACCCACACACACACACACAGCCTCATACTTTGCCTTGCGTCAACAGTTTCCTCCAATCTCAAACCACTATAGGATGGTTTAAGACCATTACAGATGGGTGGGATTTGAGTTGTGGTGCAGCAGGTTAAGCTTCTAATGCACCTGGGAAAGAAGCAGAAGATGGTATGTAGGTGTTTGGACAGGATGAAGTTCCAGCCCCCTGGCTTGTGGCAATTTGGGGAGCGAACCAGTAGATGGAAGATCTCTCTCTCTCTCTCTCTCTCTCTCTCTCTCTCTCTCTTTCTCTCCCCCTCAGATTCTGCCACTCAAATAAAAAAAATCTTAAGAAAAAAAAAAAAAACACAGCTGGGGCCGGCGCTGTGGCTAGTGGGTTAATTCCCTAGCCTGAAGTGCCGGCATCCCATTTGGGCGACAGTTCTAGTCCTGGCTGCTCCTCTTCTCATCCAGTTCTCTGCTGTGGCCTGGGATAGCAGTAGAGGATGGCCCAAGTCCTTGAGTCCCTGCACCCACGTGGGAGACCCAGAAGAAGTTCCTTGCCCCTGGCTTCGGATTGGCACAGCTCTGGCCGTTGCAGCCAATTGGAGAGTGAACCATCAGATTGAAGACCCCTCACTCTCTCTCTGCCTCTCCTTATCTCTCTGTGTAACTCTGACTTTCAAATAAATAAATTAATTTAAAAAAACATAGCTTTGTTTAGGAACAATTTCCTGTTGGCTGTAGGATAAATCTGCACACATTAACTTAAAGACCAAATGGTTTCATGACTTGACCCTACCCTGTGTTTCTACCCTCAGTCCCTACACACATTCTACTAATCACTATCCCTCAAACAAACCTGAGTATTCTCATTTCCACACTTTCAACCACACCCTGTTCTGATCTTGAAATATCCTCTTTCTCCATCAATTGGAATTCTGGAAAGTTCCCCTTAAGTCCCATTCACTCCTTTAGGCCTTCTATAGGCAGAAAGGTTTTGGTCCTTTCCTAAACTGTAACACATTGATTATCTACTCCTCATTCATTGTAGAAGATGGTAACATTTAGAATAGACAAATTAGAGGTACTTTAAAATGTTCATGGAGGGCCGGCGCCACGGCTCAATAGGCTAATCCTCCGCCTGCGGTGCCGGCACCCCAGGTTCTAGTCCCAGTCGGGGCGCCGGAATCTGTCCCGGTTGCTCCTCTTCCAGTCCAGCTCTCTGCTGTGGCCTGGGAGTGCAGTGGAGGATGGCCCAAGTCCTTGGGCCCTGCACTCACAAGGGAGGCCAGGAAAAGCACCTGGCCCCTGGCTTCGGATCAGCGCTGTGCGCTGGCTGCAGTGTACAGGCCGCAATGGCCATTGAGGGGGTGAACCAACAGAAAAAAAAGGAAGACCTTTCTCGCTGTCTCTCTCTCTCTCTCTCTCTCTCTCTCACTGTCTACTCTTCCTGTCAAAAAAAAAAAAATGTTCATGGATAATAGAACTAAAGAACATACATTATGGTGAAAAGAGTTCCAAAACCCATGCATAGTTTTTTTCATAATACATATATTCAATGAATTTTTTGAAGATGTCTTCTATAATGTATTGATTGTACTGGATTATTATATGCATTAAATTATCAAGGTTACTTTTCCAGATAGTTTTGAAATTATCACTTTCTCTAACTAGATGATCAGCATTTGAGAGAAATTTGGTAGGGAAAAAATTAAAAACCCCTAGAATTGAAATCACAACTATCTATAAAGCTCAAAACATTGCTGTGAGAATGAGTGAGTTACTTAGCTTCTCTAAGTTTTAGGTTCCTGGTTTCTGTCAAGGAAGTGGATATACCCATCTTGGAAACAGAAGTTACAGGTTAATTAAAACAGCCTATGCAAAGATATTAATCACAAAAAGTATTCAACAAATGTGAGTTCTTCTTTCCCTTTGTATCCTCTAGGTAGCTTACTAATAGTGGAGACCTGATCAAAATCAATTAATGACAAATTATTATAACAATTTAAATTTTCCATGCTTCCTAGAAAAGAAGTTGCTCACTGGCACGACAGCAAAAGCATACATAGGAGATTAGAGAATAATGGAATTCACCATGAAATTTGATCCAAGACTGGAAAACCTTGATTTTCAAACAATAAACTATTTTTCTCACTTAATTTTAATGAAACATATTGAGACATTTAAAGCAAGAAGCCAAATGAAGTGCTAGTCTCCTTTTAATTTCTCTCATTTTTATATGTAGTATAGGTAGTAGATATTTGCAAAAGCATAGGGATGGTTTCAGAAGGCTAGGCTAACTTCTTAGCCTTGTAAAGGAATATTTGTGTGTCCCTAGGCAAACCCCTTTAGCTATACAATAAGTAAATGAGCCTATACATTAGAACTAATAATGCCCTTCTCTTGGGATTTCTTTGAGGATTAAGTGATATTAAATATGTCAAATACAATTCATAATATGTGAAGTATCATATTAATGTAAAATATTAAAAATGGCACGTGTCCTGTTCATAGAATATAATATTAGAGATAGATTCAGTGAGTTACACCATATGGTTTGTAACTCTCAAAAAATGTGTATATAGTGAAATGGGAGTTTTACACAAAATTATGGTGGAGATGAGTCCCATTTCAGAGGGCAGTTGCTACTAAAAAAAAATGACAGTATCAAAGGAATGACCCATATAACTTGGACCCATTCAACTGTTAATCTATCCTACCCTTAGGGCCAGCACTGTGACATAGCAGGTAAAGCCGCCACCTGCAGTG
The DNA here is from genome assembly GCF_964237555.1 of Oryctolagus cuniculus. Lineage (NCBI taxonomy): Eukaryota > Metazoa > Chordata > Mammalia > Lagomorpha > Leporidae > Oryctolagus > Oryctolagus cuniculus. The sequence goes on along the minus strand of NC_091437.1, from coordinate 98,033,419 downwards.
CCAGCATCCCATATGGGCACCAGTTTGAGTCCTGGCTGCTCCACTGGTATGACCTCTCTGGGATGGCCTGGACAGCAGTGGAAGATGGCCCAAATGCTTGGGCCCCTGCACCCACATGGGAGACTCAGAAGAAACTCCTGGCTCCTGGCTTTGGATCAGCCCATTTGGGGAGTGAACCAACGGATGGAAGACCTCTCTCTCTCACTCGCTCGCTCGCTCTCTGCTTTTCAAATAAATGAATTAATATTTTAAAAAAATTGTCCTACTCTTGATTTTTGGCCTCAGTGTTCCCAGATTTCAAGAGCAGGCTGAAATACCATAAAACAAAATAATATAATTTGACTGTTTACTAAATGTCTAAGATAACATCAACTACTGGAAAAAAGTAATAGCATTACATCAAGTTAAAATAAAACTGGCAGACAGAAAATTCAATAGAGTGTTGCAAAACAAAAACATGCATTTTGCTTTGAGCCCTAAAGACCATAAAGGGAATGGTAATGCTTAAAGCTCCTTGCAGAATCTTGAGTTTCTATATTCAGGTACGGGAACTGTGGACAACAGCATCAGCAGATTGTGTTGTTGTAATGGTAGATACAAAGGTCATTAGGCCCCAAATCTTGTATGGTTTTAAGGAGCAAAGATAATTCAATTCAAATTTAGAAATAAGCCACCTGAAATTGCTCACAAATTGTAAACATAATTAAAGAACAAGTAATAATCATTAATATTGTTTATAGTTCCTGACGTCATTTAGGAGACTCATCACTGATTTTCTGGTTGCTGAAAAGATGATGATTTTCTGGCAACAATGATTAACCAAAGGCAGTTTTGGATGAAGAAATATGCTTATGGATTTCTGGGTTTTAATGCTTATAATGGCCACACAGTAATATTTACAGGACAACTCAAGTAAGTTATTATTTCCAATTACTGAAAATGAACCCAGAACATAAGAACATACATGGAAAAAAGTTATTCAAATTTCTAGCCCTTATTATATATTTTAATTATTTCTGGTTTGCATTTAAGGCTTCAGGCTTTGCGAGCCTCTCACTTAAAGGAAGAAAATGAAAAATCGAAACATGTCATTTTTAATTAAAATTCTGATATCAAGATATCGAGCAACCTCCCTTGATAAAATCAGTCCCAACTGGGCTTTTGTCTTTACAGTTAATGATTACTTCATGGTTTTTCAATGCTTTTTTTTTTTTTATTAAGATCTATGGTGCTTGATTAGGAGGTAGGACTTCACTAGGTTATAACTGTTCCTAGGTTATAAAAAGAAAAAAGTTTCCAATTCAAAACCCTTATTAGAATAGCTATGGAATATTCTAATTTAATCAGATATGCATGGCCAATTAATAGCAGAAATCTGAATCTTATGGGTATGAGTTATTTTTAAACAGCAGAACCAATCTTTGCATTTTGTAACAGATCAAATATCTGTAGGTTAAATTTCAAACTTTGTCTTTTGTTGAAAATATAAAAAGCCATTTTGAATTTTTCAGCTCTTTGGTAGGTCTTATGTGAAAAGAAAATTATTCAATTACTAGTAGTTTTTAAGAAAAATGAAAAGATTTCTCAAGGTAAAACCTTCAGATTTCTGAATAAAAAATATTTTAACCATTTTCAATTCACAATTCTATACTTAGCTAAACTATTAATAAATTGTGAGGGAAAAATTAGATTTTTAGACCTTCAAGGGGGCAAATATTTTCTTTTCATTCATCATTTAAATATATTCCAAGTAAATTCCTTCATTTTCCCATATTTTATTGTAGTAAAATATGCACAACAAGATTTACCATTTTAAGCATTTTTAAGTACATAGCTGAGTGTCATTTAGTGTATTTCCATAGTTGTACAACTATCATCACTATCTGTTCCAGAACTTTTTGTCGAACGAAACAGAAACTCTGTATCCATTAAATAACTACCAATTACCCTCTCCTCTTCTCAAGTCTACTCTCCTGTCTCTGTGAATTTGTCTACTCCATGTAACTCATAAAAATGGAACCTCATAAAATATTTTAGATCTGTGTCTGGCATATTTCACTTAGGATATGTTTTTTTAAAGCCACACATGTTGTGGCATATATCAAAATTTCACTCTTTTTTATGTATGCCTACATAATATCCCATTGTATGCACATGCTTCATTTGCTTATGCATTTACCCACCAGTGGACATTTTGGTTGTTTCTACTTACTGGCTATCGTGAAGAACACTGCTAAGAACGCTGGTGTACAGATTTCTATTCTGGCCCCTGTTTTAGATTCCTGGGGATATGTACCCAATATTGGAATTTCTGATTACATGGTGATTCTGCATAAATATTTTTTCAGGAACTGCTATCCTATTTCCCATTTTCTCCACATACTTTCCAATGTGTGTTATTTTCTATAGTGTTTCTACAGTATTCATTTTATTGTGTATAAAGTGGTATTATACTGTGATTTTTCTCTATATTTCTCTAATGATTAGAGATATTGAGCGACTTTCATATGCTTGTTGACTATTTGTATAATGTGGAGAGGAGAATATCTATTGAAGTCTTTTGTTCATTTAAAAAGTTTATGGGTTCTTTTTCATGTTTTTAAATTGTAGGGGCTCTTTGTATATTCTTGAAAGTAATCTCTTAAATGATATGTAATTTGCAAGTACTATTTCTTCCTTTATGGGTTAATTTTTCAGTCTCTTATCAAGAAACGTTCTTATCAGTGTCCTTTAGTGCATTAATTTTTTAATTTTAATGAAGTCCAATTTATCTTTTTTTTCTTCTTTTGCCTGTGTTTTGGTGTCTTATCCAAGAAATCATTGCCAATTCCAATGTCATTAAGATCGTTCTCTACATTTTGGTCTGTGATTTTTATAGTCTTAGCTCTTGCAATTAATTCTTTCATCCATTTTGAGTTAATTTTTTGTTTATGGGGTAAGTTTTTCCTTAACATATATATGTATAATTTCCCTAACATTATTTGTTGAAAAGCTATTGTTTCTGCAGTGAATGGTTTTAAAAACTTCTTGAAAATCAACTGTGAGAGCCTATTTCCAGGTTGCCCAACCCATTACATTGACTCATATGTCTGTCTTTATTATACTCAGCATTTCAGAAACAGTTACTTTAAGAAGTAGTCCAATCAAACGATGAAAGAAGACAGAAAGGCTTTTAGGAGACAGAAGTAACAAACAAGAACAACTGTATATAATTCCCCAGTGATCACCAAACCAGATTACTGCAAGAGATGAGAGGTTTTCCAGTGCAGAGCTTATATAGAAAAGGGATTTAATTCATTAGATAAAATTAGAATTTTGATTAGCTTGAGAATATGATATAAACGTGGTGGAACAGAGGAAAGGAGAACCCATTTAAATTTGATTGTAGGAATTTTCCTTTGAGTGGAACAGCAACTGTGACATTGGATCTGTAGAAGGAGAAATATAATCCTATACACAACTCAGCTCTTCAGGAAACAAAATGTACCTTTTCTTAATATAAACTTTTAATTGTTCAGTAAACTTTTAATTTGAAAAATTAACCCATGAACATGGTTGAGGTTGTGGCAGTAAAGTTACCACCTGCAACACTGGCATCCCTTGTGTGCATTGGTTCATGTCCTGGCTGATACACTTGTGATCCAGCTCCCTGCTAATGGCCTTTGAAAAGCAGAGTTGGATGGCCCAACTGTTTGGACCCCTGCTACCCATATAGGAGACACAAATGAAGCTCCTGGCTTCAGACTGACCCACCCCTGATCATTGCAGCTATCTGGGGAGTGAACCAGCAGATTAAAGATCTTTTTCTCTGTAACTGCTATTTTCAAATAAGCAAATACGTCTTTAAAAGAAAAAAAACTTGTTTATGTGCTCCCTTTGACTCTTAGTCCTTTCATTATGATCAATTGTGAACTGAAATTGATCACTTGGAATAGTGAGATGGCATTGGTACATGCCACCTTGATGGGATTGAATTGGAATCCCCTGCTATGTTTCTAACTCTACCATTTGGGGCAAGTCAGCACATAAACAAGTCTAGTACCTGCTAACACTAACCGATAGAATAAATAAAGGGGAGAGTGATCCAACATGGGAAGTGAGATACTCAGCAGATTCATAGAATGGCAGATGTCCTAAATAGCACTCTGGCCTCAGAATCAGCCCTAAAGGCATTCGGATCTGGCTGAAAAGCCCATGAGAGTATTTCAGGCATGGAAAGCCAAGACACTCTGGCAAAAGATCTCTGTGAGTGAGATCCCAGTGGAAAGAACAGGTCTTCAAAGAAGGAGGTACCTTTCTCTGAAGGGAGGAGAGAACCTCCACTTTGACTATGACCTTGTCTAAACAAGATAAGAGTCGGAGAACTCAGAGGGCTTCCATAGCCTTGGAAACTCATGACTGGAGCATAGGGAGATTACTGATGCCATAGACAGGAGTGTCAATTGGTAAAGTCAACAACAGGAGTCACTGTGCACTTACTCCTCATGTAGGATCTCTGTCCTTAATGTGCTGTACATTGAGACTTAATGCTATAATGAGTACTCAAACAATATATTTCACTTTGTGTTTCTATGGGGGTGCAAACTGTTGAAATCTTTACTTAATGCATACTAAACTGATCTTCTGTAAAAAAAAAAAAAAGAAGAAATTATCAATTCCCAACTTGACTCTCACTGGGATTAAACATGACAATAGGTCTGATCTGATTTCATCATCATTTAAAAAAAATCATCTATTATTTTTCACTTTATGTTTCTGTGTGGGAGCAAACTGTTGAAATCCTTACTTAATGTATACTAAGCTGATCTTCTGTATATTAAGATAATCGAAAATGAATCTTGATGTGAATTTGAAGGGGAGAGGGAGTGGGAAAGGGGAGGGTTGTGGGTGGGAGGGACGGTATGGGGGGGAAGCCATTGTAATCCATAAGTCGTACTTTGGAAATTTATATTCATTAAATAAAAGTTAAAAAAAAAACAACCCACAAACAAATCAGAGATCTTGTTAGAAGAAGAAAATGTAGATGTTATCTACCTTATTGGAGATGGGGTTGGATTGAAGCAATGGAAAGAAAGTTGATGTATTGACATCCTTATCTGTTATTGTAGACAGTGGCCTCAGAAATACTGGTTATGATTGCTGATGGAAGAATTGGAGGTGTAACTAAGGTGTTTAAAATGCAAAGGCATTCAGTAGAAGACAACAGTGATAAAACAACATAGGGAGGTAAGAAAAAATGGAAGGTGAAATGAGGAAGCATAGATGAGATAAACCTTTATCTGTCAGTAGGAAGTTTGTAGACATTCTTGTAAAACTGTAAAACCACAAACTCTAGTAGGCAATGAGTACTAATAGGTAAATTGTAAGAGATTGTTGAGGCATGCTCGATGAAATTGGAGAGATATTTTAAAGAGTTATCTCTGAACATGAAGTAGCAAGTTGGAAAGATGGAGAAGTAAACTTTTCTTTTCATTATAAGGCTTTCTGTTTGATTTTTTCAACCATATGAATATCTTGCTTTGGTAAAGTAAAATGGAGTACAAAATATAATGCCAAAAAAGAAAATTTAAGATAATATTAGAATTGATAAATCATAGTAATTTGGGGGTAATGATTTGATGATAAAGTATTCTTCAGTTAGCTAAGGAGTCAGTGATGGCTGTCTTTAAATAGTGAGAGTGTGACCTGTATTTCCTTGTTAGTGCTAGATCATAGTCTACTTGAAGAAGAGGCTCTTCAAGAAACAGTGACAGAATTAGGGCTATGACAGATTCGTCTTAATGTGTCTATGAAATTAAAATGTAAATCATTGGGTTAAAATCTTTTTTTTATTTTTTTATTTTATTTTTTTTTATTAGCAGCAAGCATTTAGCATTGCAATTAAGATGTTTGTTGTCCCACACTGGAGTTCCTGGGTTTGAACGCCACCTCCCAGTACTGGCTTCAGTTCTCTGCTGATGAACTCTAGGGTGGCAGATGATGGCTCAATTAATTGGGTCCCTGCCACCCTTATAAGAGGCCTGGATTCAGTTGCCAATTCCAGACCTCAGTCTCCTGACCCAGCCTGAGCCATTGTGAACATTTTGGGAGTGGACCAACAGATTGGATCTCTCTCTCTCTCTCTCTCTCTGTGTGAGTCCCAAATCAATAAATACGATTTTTAAAAAGCTTTTCTTTAAAAACTCAATACATTGGGGCCGATACAGTGGTGTAGTGGGTAAAGCCGCTTCCTGCAGTGCCAGCATCCCATATGGGCGCCGGTTGGATTCCCAGCCACTCCACTTCCGATCCAGCTCTCTGCCCGGGAAAGAGGTAGAACATGGCTCAAGCTTGTGGGAGACCTGGAAGAAGTTCCTGGAAGAAGCTCCTGGGAGACCTGGAAGAAGCTCCTGGCTCCTGGCTTTGGATTGGCGCAGATCTGACCATTGTGGCCATCTAGGGAGTGAACCATCGGATGGAAGACCTCTCTCTCTGCTCTACCTCTCTCTGTAACTCTGTCTTTCAAATAAATAAAATAAATCTTTAAAAAAAACCTCAATGCATAAATAGCTCATTTGTAAAGTGAAAATAATTAAAAATGCTGAGATTATGTTCAAGTCTATAAATATAGCAAGGTTTCATTGATCCAGAACTCAAGGATCTGACTCCTCAATCTATCCTGACAAACAGGCTAAATCAAGAATATAAATCACACATTTCGCCAGTGCCGCAGCTCACTAGGCTAATCCTCCACCTGTGGCGCCGGCACCCCAGGTTCTAGTCCCGGTCGGGACGCCGGTTCTGTCCCGGTTGCTCCTCTTCCAGTCCAGCTCTCTGCTGTGGCCCAGGAGTGCAGTGGAGGATGGCCCAGGTCCTTGGGCGCTGCACCCACATGGGAAAGCAGGAGGAAGCACCTGGCTCCTGGCTTCGGATCGGCGCAGCACACTGGCCGCAACTCGCCAGCTGTAGCGGCCACTTGGAGGGTGAACCAATGGCAAAAGGTAGACCTTTCTCTCTGTCTCTCTCTCTCTCACTGTCTAACTCTGCCTGTCAAATAAATAAATAAATAAATAAATCACACATTTCTTAAAAGACACAAGGTTGGTGTCTCAATATTTTACCCTGGTTTACCCCTCTTTTAAGATATATGAGTAGCTATTGATATTAACATATACACAAAATCCCCAATTTTTTTTTGATTATCCAATTTCTATGTAGAGAACTTTTTTTTAAAGTAGGAGAGAAAGGAGTGTGATAGCGCTTTAGTAGTAGTTTCATTTCTTGACAGCAACAAGAAAAGAGACATTAAAAAGAAATCAGGAACAAGATTTTTCAATATTAGCGGATGGAAGCTATTTCCTTTGATTATGCACCTCCCCACACAGCAGAAAGCCCGGGAAGTTGGTGCACCTTAGTGTTGTTGTAGCTAATGACAAATTACTTCCTGGATATTCATGACTGTCATGTGTAGATTTCTAACAAGGCATGCTCTTCCATGCTCCAGACACATTCATCCAACCATTCCCAGAATGTCAGCAGCTCAACATTCCACATCCACTTCCCATTCTTAATCCTCTTTCTCTTTCTGAAGCAGCACCCACGCCTCCTGATTTTTTACCTTATATCTTTAGTTTCTATACTTTCCACATCTCTGGGGATTTTAAAATGTATTTTTATTTTTATTGAGTACTATTTGATATTCTCATCATCCTGTCAGGGGTGGGGAATTTTTTTTTTTTTTTTTTTTAGTGCCAAAGGCTCTTTGGATATTTATAACATATTTTGCCGGCCATACAAAACTATCAACTTAAAAATTAGCATACTATAGATCTCTTGAATTTTGAGTTCTACCTGTGATTTCCTTGGTCAGGCCTGAGCAAATACTCTGTGGGTCTCATACAGCCTGTGGGCAATTCTCCACCCCTTCTGCATTGTGTAATGTGCAGTTAGGGTAAACACCTCTCTCTCTTCAAATGTTTGGGATTCAAAATCCTTTCATCTACATTTATTCTTTTAGAGAAATATATAAAATTTTAGTTACAATTTCTACCCTAGTACATTATCTATAATCACCCTACTGTACAGGACACACACAACTTCTTATTCTTGTCTAATTATAAGCAGCTACTTGTTAATCAACCTTTCTTATTCCTTCTCCTCTTTCCTCTCATGCCTATGGTAGTCAGCATTATACTTTTAACTTCTGTAAGATCAACTTTTTATGCTCCACATAGAGTGAAATCATGTTCATGGCCGACTTCATTTAATATAATGCTCTCCAGTTCCATCCATGTTATTGCAAATGACAGGACTTCATTCTTCTTTGTGACTGACTAGTACTTCATTGTATATATGTACCACATTTTCTTTATTCATCTATCAATTCTTGGATACTTCAGTTGTTTCCCTTTCTTGGCTTTTGTTAATAGTGCTGTAATAAACATGTGGACTCCGGGCACCGTTCACATTTGCATGGTTATAAACACTCTGTTTCAGCTTCTTGTAAGATTTTTTTCTCTTGCACAGATCCCAAGGCATGCAAAAATCCCTGGGAATGTCCACTGATTTGCACGACCCAACAGCAAAAATATCACATGCTGCCCTAGGATTTCCCAGACCTTCCTGTTCCATCAAACATAGCTCACTGTGCTCTGTTCAGACAGACATTTCTCCCAGTGCCAATAACACATCATCATTTAACTTGGCTTATGTCCCTCTACTGGACTGTACGCTCTCGGAAGGTATAATCTGCATTTGTCGTTTTCTGCTCAGCATCCAGCTTGATCCCAGGAGGACAATATCTGCTCCATAAATGTGTGTAGAACAAATGAATAAGTTCTATGGTAGATATAAATTATTTTTAATAAGAGCAAAAATTACCAACAGGGAATTCTCAGAGAAGAGAAAGGAAATGTCCAAATTTACAAATTGTCAAGAAAAAGTTAAACAACAACAAAATTGCAAAGATTTAAATAAAGTGTCAAAGGTAAAGAAGATTGATAACTTCTAGCACTGGCCAGGATGTATGAAATTGGTAACCTCTTACACAATTGTTGTGACTATAAAATATTACAACTGTTGCTACAAAAAGTTTGCTAAGAGTCATTAAAATGTGAAACATACATAGTCCTTCACCCATAAATTTCATTTCTGGGCATTTATGTGACAGAAATAAAACTGTATTACATAGAGATAAGTGTATAAGTTTTTTTATTATAGAAGTTTTAGTTACAAGTTTTCCCCTAGTACACAAAACAAAGAGCTACAAAACTCCCCTAGAAGCCTAAATGTTTATCAGTGGAAGAATCAGTGTATAAAAGTGTGATACACTTGAAGAAATATTCAAAGGGAAAAACACAAAGCATGATGTAGATCTATGTGTACTGCCTTGGAAGAAATCAGCTACTATACAATATGTCAAAAAGCAAGTTACAGAATGGTATGCACAAAATGATAGTTATAAAATGCATGTCTATATTCTCATATACACAAAACAAAAAATATGAGGAGATAGAATTGTTAGAGAAGAGGGAAGGTATTTTGCTTATATAATTAAGAATTATTTGAATGCTTAAAAATATTTTCCAATAAATAACTAATACGTGGAAAAATACAGAAAGTATAAGATACACCTGCCTCCCCATCACTTAGATAAATCATATGTCAATATTTTGACATATTTCTTCAGCTCTCTTTTTAAAAAAAGAATGAAGTGTCACACACAGAGCTAAAATCATTTCACCCACACCCCTGTTCCCACACTTCCTCCCACTCTCCCTAGAGGTAACCACTGTCTTAAAGTGAGGATGAATTCTTTCTGTGCATGATGTTATAATTGGCTTATGCATATAGCTGCACTCCTAAACAACAGAGATCTCTTTCTACTTGTTTAAGCTGATGCAATTAGTGTTATTTTTACCTATGTTTCTGCTACATATTTTTTGTATACAACATTCCTTTCCAGCATGTTTCATGTTGACGGAGTCAATTCATCTTAATTGCCCATAATATTCTTTTGTATAACCTTATGGAAATGTATTTATCCTGCTGTTGATAGAGATGAATGATGCCATAAATACTGTGGTTGATATTGTTGCATGTGCACGTGCTGGAGTCTTTCCTGATTATGTAGCTAGAAGTGCAATGGTAGGAGCACAGAAACTTCTTTTGAATTCATGAAGTTTTATTTTATCTTCACCTTTCACCCCTCAACTAATTTAGTATTATAGATCCTTTTTTTTTTGTTTAGTTCTTATGCTTACATTTCAAATATGCAAATGTAACTCTAAACAATGAATTGATGTTACTCTAAAGAACTGCAAGAACAGCTTAGATCTTCTGAATTCAGGTGACTGCTCCTCCTATCTCCCCCTCTATGGTTGCCAAGTATTTTAGTTTCACCTTCTTTTTAAATCCTCTTATCCTAAATTAGCCTTTTTTTAATCATCAATGTCTATAATTTAGATTTACTGACACCATTTCTAATTTCTTTGTTCACCTGTTTTATGTTTAAATATTTTATTTATTTGCAAGGCAGAGTTTCAGGGAGGGGGGGAGAGAGAGAGAGAGAGAGAGAGAGAGAGAGAGAGAGAGAGATTGAGCTTTCATCTGCTGGATCACTCCCATAATAGCTCTAATGGCTAGGGCTGAGGCTGGGCCAGGCAGAAGCCAGAAGCCAAGAGCCTCTTCCAGGTCTCTCACATGGTTTAAGGGACCTAAAGGGCTCCAGCCATCCTCCATTGCCCTTTCAGATAGGTCCACAGGGTGCCAGGTTGGAAGTGGGACAGCCAGGATTCAACGGCCCAACCTTTCACACCATAGCAACGGCCTTTCTCTCTGTCTCTCCCTCTCACTGCCTGTAACTCTACCTCTCAGACAAATAAATAAAATCTTAAAAAAATGTTTTCTTAAAATGTGTTTTTTGGCTAGTTCTTGAGAGCTTGTTTGGAGGTTCTCTAAGGGGAGCACAGCTGCTCATACGCGCTTCACCAAAGACCAGTTCTCCTGTAGCAGGGAAAGTCATCCTCTTCCAGCAGCATGGAGCTGCAGGAGGGACACACAAGGAGGATGAGGGAGGAAGGGGACACATGCCTAGCCAGCCGGAACAGCCGAATCAACCCTGGTGATCAGATGTCACACCCAGTTAGCTATCACATCCTGGCCTAGTTCTTAACTGAGAGTGTAGCTACTTTTATTTTTTTAATTTAAAAATTTTAAATTTTAAATTTTAAAATTTATCTGAAGGCAGAGAGACAGAGAGGGCCAGACATAGAGAGCTGCATCTACTGCTTCACTCCCCAGATGGCAACAAAGTTGAGACTAGACCAGGCTAAAGCTAGAAGATGGCAACCAATCTGTCTCCCATCTGGATGGCAGGAATCTACTTGCTTGGGTCGTTTCTCATAATTATTCATTTCTTGATAATCTAATTTCATCTACAGGTGGCTTTTAATAATTTTCTCATTGTTATTGATGTTTCATACTTTTTTCATGCTTTTTTTTCTAGCTATGAATTTATTTGTATTAATCGTACTGGATTAGGTGTTTTTTCTTTAATCTGAGGATTTATCTTTCATCCATTCTGAAGAATTATTCATCATTAGCTCATTTGAGTCCTGTCCTTTTTGTAAAAGATTGTTTTTTTTTTTTATTGAAAGCCAGAGTTACACAGAGAGAGAGAGAGAGAGAGAGAGAGAGAGAGAGATCTATCAGCTGGTTCACTTCCCAGATGGCTGTAAAAGCTAGGAGCCAGGAGCTTCATCCAGGTCTCCCATGTGGGTGGCAGGGGCCCAAGGACTTGAGCCATCTTCCATTCCTTTCCCTAGGCCATTAACAGGGAGCTGGACCTGAAATGGAGCAGCCGAGGCAAGAACTGTTGCTGTATGGGATGCTGGCTGTGCCACAAGGCTGGCCCTGCGTCCCATCCTTTTTAAAATAATTTTATTTTTAAGAGACACATTAAAATTATACATATTTATGGGATACCATGTGAGATTTGGATACATACATTGTGTAACATCCAATCAGGACAAATATATATGTCTTCTCAAACATTTAACATTTCTTTATGGTGAAAATATACAAATTCTTTCTTATAACTTTTTTTCTTAGAGAAATATATAGTATACATTGTCATCATCTGTAGTCACCCGAACATGAAATATTCCCTCCTTCCTGATTTATTTTTATTTATTTCTATTTTGTTTGAAAGGCAGAGAGACAGACAGAGAAAGACCTTCCATCCACTAGTTCACTCCTCAAATGCCCACAATACCCAGGGCAGGGTCACCCTAAAACCAGAAGCAGAGAACTCAGTCTGGGTCTCTTATATGAGTGACAGGGACAAAACTAGTTTAGCCATCATGAGCTGCCTCCCAAGAATTGCATTAGAAGGAAGCTGGAGTCAGGAGTCAGAGCTGGGAATCAAATTCAAATACTATGATGGAGAATATAGGCAACTTAACTGCTGGACTAAATGCCCACTCCCATAGCTAGCTCTTGATATTCATTGTTATTGTGGTTCCGTTACTATGGATATGGTAAAATTCAATAATTTATGGCTCATATTTTTAAATCTCCTTCTTCATTCATAGTTTCTTATCACTTCCCCAGCAGAGGTATTCGTGGAGAGAGTTTGGCAGGACCAGGCTGTAGGTCTCCCTGTTGACCAGGCAGCCGTGAATCTTGTGCCCACCATACCTGTTAGACAGGTTGAGGCATAGTATTCTCATGGTGACAGCAGACACTTGGAAAAGTAAACCCAGGTCAACAAACACTTTTAAATCTTGGTCACAGCTAATCTGCCAGTCTTGCATTTTCCACAGTGACTTGGCCAGTCTAAAGTCAAGAGGGTGGAGCACTGGCTACCCTCCATCTATGGAGAGTGAACAATAATCTAATCCACCCCAATTGAAATAGCACTTAATCTAGACTACAAATCAGGCACAAGCCTAGTGTTTAAATTAAGAAGCTCTACTACTGAACATGTTTGAGCTCAATTCCTTCATCAGGAACATGGAGGCATTGATAGGTCTGGCATCTCTTGGGGCTGCTCTCGGGAGTAAGTAAATTACAAGTGCACAACTTAGAATTAGACCTGGAACATAGCAAAAATTAAAGACAACTCTCTTTTTTTCATACCATCGTCCAGCTCCTCTTGTCTCTGAACAACGTCACTCTCTGGTCAACTGCTGATGGTGCTGACGTCTGACGCTGATGAACTCAAAGCCCTGTATCACTGGGTCTCTGGGTCTAGAGGTCCTCCCTTTGATGACCACTCCCCAACTTGTCCCACTTTGGAACTGTTGACCCTTGAGGTTTTGCTGTGACTCATCTTTGGCTGGAGCATAGGTCCTGTGGTTGGCAATGTGGAATCCGTGTTCCCTCCTTTTTGTGAGAACTTCTGGCTATGCAACCCATGGCTAGAAAGGAAGCAGGTCTTCCTTGCCTTCACCCCCATATAGTATCTGAGTGTGGCAAAGTAGTGTTCACTCAAACTCCCTCCATGCTTCCACTTTACTGTGTTGGTCGGAATATGGCTAGAGATTGTCTTTTCCTTGAATGTTTGCTTCCCTCTACTTAAAGTGCCTTCCTACACAGGGACACCCAGAAGGGCAGGGTGAGAGCATATTTGTCCCCTAGACCAACTTTCTACAACTCTAAGTCAAGACAATGAGGATGTCCACTTCCTCTTTCTGCAGCTATGTCCCTTGTTGTTCCTGAGAGGGTCTTCTCTTACTACCTTGCCTGAGAAAGGATTAGGACTAGTTAGCAGGGAAAGTATTTTATATGAGGAGAAATTAAAAATGAGTCATTTCAATATTTGCCAACTACCATTTTAGTTACACTTCATTTTAACTAATGAATTCTACATCATCACCACTGACAAATTAAGTAGTGTTATGAATATCAAATTTACCTCACAATATTTAAACAACTACCCTATTCAAGAGAGATAAAACTTGTTTTAGTTGGTGCTGAAGAGTCAAATTGGAACCATAGTGCAAATTTTATATAGAGAAGTTACTTGTAGTACAAAGATTAAAAACTGGTATATTTTTATGCATTTTGTTAAATGGGAAAAGTTTATCTTAAAATGTATTTTATAATAAATTAATTTAGAATTTGTTATTTCATTTTGGGGTTGTTGGTTATGTTTTGTCTTTTAAATTTCTATATATTTATTTTCATTTTATTTGAAAGGTGCACAAAGAAAAACCCTCCATCCTCTGGTTCACTCTCCCAGTTCCTGTAACAGCTGAGGCTGGGCCAGAATGAAGCCAGAACACTGGAATTCAGTGCAGGTTTCCCATGTGAGTGGCAGGGAATCAATTACTTGAGTCATTGCCTGCTGCCCTCCAGGGTGCACATAAGCAGGAAGTTTGAGTTGGAAGTTAAATAGGAACTCAAATCCAGGCACTCCAATATGGCATGCAGGTGTCCCAAGTGGTAACTTAGCCACTCCTGCCCTTGCATTTTTGTTCTAATACACATTATGAACTCCTATAGTAGTTTGCTATGGATAAAAAGATGAAAGAATTGACTTTAAGGACCTGGAACCTGGAGACTCAGTGATTCTTCCTTTTGTTATTCCCTTCTTTTCCCTTTGCCACCTCATCTTCTAATATACTCCCAATGTGTTTGCTACACAAGTCTCCCTCAGCCACCATGTTCTCCATGTACTTGATAAAATTTGAGAGTAAAGGCAGTCTCCTACACCTGAAAATTCCACATTTTTTATTCAATCAACTGCAGACTCAAAAATGATCAGTAAATAAAATTGTGTCTGCACCAAACATGTACATATGTTCATCTTGTAATTATTCTTTAGGAAATACAAGCATCAGCTATTTATATATAAGTATTTATCTTGCATTAGGTACTATTAGTGACCTAGAGTTGATTTAAATCTACATGGGAGGAAGTGCATAGCCCATATGCAAATAGTATTTTGTGTTCACATAAGGGATTGCAGCATCTAAGCTGTTGGTATCCAAGGAAGGTCCTTAAACCAATTTCCAGAGGATATTGAAGGGTAATTTTATATAAGTGGACCAAAAATGTCAGTTCTCTAACTGTGAAAGTCATCTTAGATTGTGGCAAGTTGGGATGATGACACTTTACCTTCAGGTTTCTGTGAAGAGGCTGCCACACGTTGACAAACCTGGACTCAGGGAGTCAGTGGAACAAGAGCAGTGAGTCATGTCTACTGATTGGTGTTTTAAAAGATTAAATGTTTATGAACATTTACAGGTTAGGTGTCAGCTTTCTGTCAGTGTCAGCCAAAGACTGGAAAAACTGTTCTTTCCCCTCTCTATTCATAACGTATTTTGAGCCTTGGATAGCTTCTTTTTCCTTCTGCTCTCCTTTGGCATTAAATTTAACAATATTTACCCACTTACAGTAATGCTGTTGGAGATTATATTAGAGTTATTTTAAGTTCCAAAGCTTCTACATGGATGGCCCTGTGCCTGTGACTATTTGTCCATGTACATTTGAGGGTGATAGTTACCTCCCCTTTCAGATTCCTGAAAAGCTACACTTCCTAATTGCCTGAAAACACCTGCCATTAAATTATTTCTGTGTCCACAGCCACAAAGATGAGCTATTATTCCTTGTTAAAATGTTATACAATACGTTTTACCTGTTTGGAATGAAGGTGGAGAAAGGGTCTTCCTAGAACAGATTCTTTTTTTTGTTAGAAGCTGAAGAGATCTAATCCCAAGTAATGAGATAAAGAAGTGAGTGCTTAGAATTAAAGCAGGAATCTTGTTGGCAACCCACTAGTAAAGTAATATTATTGACAGGAAACACAAGGGCATTGTGAGAGAAACAAGGATGGAGGCTTCCAGGGTAAGAGCCTCCCAAAGATATCGTGGCTCTTCAGGATTTCATAGGAAAATGAGAACCTCTACTCCTCTCGTGAGATGGGAAGCCTGGGTGGAGGGGAGAGCCTCTGGTGCGTCTTTGTGCCTCTCACCCATGAAGCAGAGGGGAATTCTTTGAAATTTGAAAAACGTTCTTCATTTATACATAGATGTTCATATTTCTTTAAGAAGTATTCCAGATAGTATTTTTCCTGAAAAGTTAAACAAAAATAACAAATTAGCAATCTCAAGAATATTTCAATGAAAATTAGAATTTTTATGAAAAATATAAGATGATTCATTTTTAATGCTTGGGAAAAGCCCAAATGGTAGGCTCTGTAGCCAAAGGCAGGTCCCACCAATTCTCTGATGGCAGACTCCCAAAATGCAAGCAAAACATCCAAGAGGGACCAAGCAGCTTCAATAGGAAAGGCCTGCATTGGATTTTAAAAATGCACTAATGTAAATAAAAGCAATATGTTTTGAGAGCTAGATTTTCATACTAGGCCACAAGCTAGGCTAAGTGCTGCACACAGTTTACCCTCCCTTTCCATGGGTTCTTTATCAGCATATTCAACCAACTATGGAAAGAAAATATTCGAAAATAAAAATTGTGTCTTCACTGAGCATGTATAGACATTTTTTTCTTGCTATTCATTCCTAAGCAATACAGTACAACAACAATTACATGGCACTTACATTTTATTGGGTATTATAAATAGTCTAGAGATGATTTAAAGCCCACAGAGGGATGTGCATAGGCTATACGAAAACTATAAAAAGTTTGTGGAAATATGTACTTCCAAATTGCTTATTTTGGTGCTCAAAAACTTGGAGTCCATGCATAATTATTCGTCACAAACTTTTTCTTTTAAGATTTTTTTTAATTTATTCATTTGAGAGGTAGAGTTACAGAAAAAGAGAGGGAGAGACAGAGAGAAACGTCTTCCATCCGCTAACTCACTCCCCAAATGGCCGCAATGGCTTGAGCTAAGCTGATCTGAAGACAGGAATGAGGAGCTTCTTCTGGGTCTCCCAAGCAGGGGCCCAAGCACTCAGGCCATCTTCTAGTGTTTTCCCATGCCGTAGCAGAGAGCTAGATTCAAAATAGGAGAAGTTGGGAGTAGAACCGGCACCCATATGGGATGCTAGCACTGCAGGCAGAGGCTTAGCCTACTTCGCAACAGCTCTGGCCCCTTCACGAACCTTTTGAAGTACCTCTGTATATGGTACTTCAGCATTTACAGATTTTGGTATGCTTAGGGTCCTGGAACCAATCCCTCCTAGATGCTGAAGAATGACAGTATCATCCTGATTCTCTCACCAGATAAAGTAGGCAGGATTCCTATTACATTGCAGATAAAGAACGGAGACAGACAGGGCTTAAGTAGAGCATTAAGTCCTAAATAGTAGACTTGGATATGAACTGCAATTGTCTGACACCAAAACCGAAACTCTCATCATCCAGTCTAAGGGCAGGAAGCAACAAAAACTGGCACAGCGGGTTAAGCCATCACTTGAGATGCTGCATCCCATATCAGAGAGCCTGTTTCAAACCCTGACTATATTCATCCTTCTGCTGTGCCTTCCTATTATCACACCCGAGAGGCAGCAGATGATGATGTGAGTGGTTGGGTTCCTGGAACCCACATGGGAGCCCTGGTTTGAGTTTCTGGATCTGGATTTTGGTCTGGCTCAACCCTTGCTATTGTGAGCATTTGAGTGAACCAGTAAATAGGAGGTCTCTCCCTGATCTTCCCCATCCCCCTGCTCTGCCTTTCAAATAAATAAATTATTTTAAAAATAGACAAATATTACTAAACTTAGCATTTTTTCTTGATTTTCCTTAGCAGATCTACTCTACTCCTAGCCTTCCTTCTCACCATATCCAAAGGTGAAAGGATAAATGAATAATTTTCTTCAGTGTTCCTTTTTTCTCTAGGTCTAGTCAGGTTATCCATATCTACCCTTCAAGGCTGACTGAATCAGATCCCCTTGGTTAAAGCTTCATTGATGGTATATGTGGTTTTATGACTGTGCACTGACTTGCTTGTTTACGTGTCTGTATCTTCCATGTGGGAAGTGCACTGCATGAAGACAGGAGTTGGGTGAGGAGTATAACTGTAACAATAGGCCATTCATTTGTCATCAGATGAATAACATATTAGTAATATTTTATAAATAACAATGATATAGATTAGATAAACAGCAAATAAATTGTCTACCATGCTCCAGTACAACCCTACATTGGAGTTGTTTTTGTTGTTGTTGTTACATTATGTACTTATAGGCTTTTAAAAAATTAACTAATCCATAATTTATTCAGATTTCCTTACTTTTTGCCCAGTGTCCCTTTTCTGTTCCAGGAGTCCATCCAAGATATCACATTACTTTTAAACACTGTAACCTCTTAGGTTCCTCTGGGCTGTGACAGTTTCTCAGACTTGACTTATTTTCAATTCCTTAACATTTTGGAAGAGTACTGGTCAGATATTTTGGAGGATGAGCCACTTTTAGGATATTTTTTCCCTTGTGATTAGACTGAGGATATGAGTTTTGAGGAAGAAGACCACAGAAGTAATGTGCCATTCTGACAATGATACTGCACTATGGGCTTGACTCGTGACTGTTGATGTCAAGCTTCATCACTTAACAAAGTAGTACTTGTCAAGTTTCTCCACTGTCAAGCTACTCTTTCCACACTATTATCTCTGGAGGCAGTCACTATGCAAAGCCCACACTTAAAAAATGAGGAAATACATTCCGATGTCTTAAAGAAGAGTAGCTATGTAAATTATTTAATTACTTATCACTTATTTTTATCATTATGGACTTGTAGAGATTTACTGTATGCTTTGGGTTACAATCATTTTGTTGCTCAAATTGTTTCAACTGTGGCCAATGAGAGATTTTTCAGTTTGGCCTCTGTACCCCTTTGACATATCCCCCTTATTTTAGGGTAGTTTTTCTTAGCAATTTACCTACTTACTGGCACTACATGATTTTCCAGGCTCATCTTGTTCACTTTCTGCTTTAACTTGATAATCAGATGTCTCTCCAAGGGGCCCTGGGTTCTTTGTGTTAGAAAATGACACTAGAAACCAAGATTGGAATTGAGTGTGCTTATTGCTACTGGGATGCTGTTATTTCTAGGCTTTCTCAGTGGACAGAGAAAGGCAATAAACATGTGCACATTAGCATACATCTATACGGATATACATCTATATATTAAGTTAATATGAGTTAATATTGACGTCTCCCACTCTAGTCTATGATCACCTGGACCATTCCAGTCTTTCCCTCTTACTTGCTTGTAACCTCCCACTCTAACAATAAGAATCTTGGATTTTATCTTCTGCCATCCATTTGTTTGGTTCTAGTGTATATCTCTGTAGTGGTTTCAGTTTATAGGCGTTTATGGGAGAAAGTAGAAGCCAAGTATTCATTCCTAAGTGCCATTATGAACTTCCCATAGTAATGACAGGAAGGATTGATTTGCTATTCTTATTGCCACTTGAGGAGTGTTAAGGAAATTAATCATCAAAATTTTCTCTTGCATGTATATGGACTATATTCAATCGTACAAACATTTGCAATGAGGCCTCCATATATCAGCATTGATGAAGGCATTCATGGAGTGAAGGGTTCCTTCAGAAAAGAGCAATATATGATGTAACATTCATTGAGTTCCTACTAGGTATCAAGAATTGTTCTGTGTTTCAGGAAAATGAAAATAAGAAAGATGCATTCTAGGAGTTTAAGATAATATAGGATGCACAGATAATCAGAGTTCCATAAATATTAAAATACCCAGAGGAGCAGATGTCTGTCATTGCAGTTAAGGCATCACTTGGAATGCCCATAACCCATATCGGGGTGTGTGAATTCAAGTTCTGGCTCTGATTGCTGCTAATATGCACCCTTAGAGTCAGAGGTAACAGCTTAAATTATTTAGTCCCTGCCACAACAAGGGAGACTTGCGTTGAATTTCTGACTCCTTGCTTCATCCTGACCCAAGCCCAGCCATTGCAAGTATTTGAGGAGTGAACCAGTAGATGGAAGAACTGCCTCTTTCTTTCCATCTTCCTCTTCCTGTCTTTTTTGCCTTTCAAATGCAATAAATGAATAAATAAATAAATAAATAAATAAAAACATATAAAGAAATGGGAGGGAAAGAGTGGCTTTTACTGGAGAAAGCAGAGAGGCTTCATAGTTCTAATATTTGATCTGTGCCTTGAATACAAGCAGAAGTTCAATAGCAGAAAAGGGAAAGTGGTCCCAGGCCAAGAGGACAACACACACTAAGGCTCAGAGGCATGCAAGTGTACATTGTTCTCAGAGAACTCTCAGTATCTTAAGACTTTATCCTAGTAATCTCCTATTACTACTTAGGGACATTAGTCCTTGGTCAACTGTAAACATAAATGATTAATGGAGATTTGTGCTTTCGAAACACAATAGTACCTGCACTGTTTCCTGTGTGGGGCACTAGTAAGTTTCCTCAGAGAATTAGCATCTTTAAGCAACAGACACAGAGATTTTCCAGAGGAAGAAATGGAATAATTAGCTTCTGTGAACTCTTGGGTCTAATGGAACAAATCACTTCATTTTCACTTGAGATTAGCCCAATGGCTAAACCATACATTTAAAATGTAATAATATTTACCACAGTCATTCTGAATATATGACCATATATACTGTATAGTCTCCTATAAGTTTGTATGAAAATGAGAAATTATTTGCTATTTTAATGATATGATACCCAACTCCCCAATTTTTTTTATAAAATCTTATTTAAGATATACAAGCTTCATGCATTTCATATATATAAATTTAGGAAAAGAGTGGTTCTTTCCACCCCACCCTCCCTTATGCCCACATTCCCACTCTTCTTCTTCCTCCCTCTCTATTCTCATTCTTATTTTTTACAAAGAGCTATTTTCAGCTAAATTTATACTCATAAAATTAAGCCTACACTAAGTAAGTAGTTCAACAAATAGGATGAAGAAAAAAAAAAGAAAAAAAAAACCACTATTCCTCAACAGTTGAGACAAAGGCTGTTCAAATCCATCACATCTCAAAGTGATTACAATTACCTTTTAGGTACTCTATTAGTTACCACAGATCAGGAAGAGCATATGGTATTTGTCTTTTTGGAATTGGCTTATTTCGCTATGTATAATGGTTTCTAGTTGCATCCAGTTTGTTCCAAATGACAGGATTTCTTTCTTTCTTTCTTTCTTTCTTTCTTTCTTTCTTTCTTTCTTTCTTTCTTTCTTTCTTCCTTCCTTCCTTCCTTCCTTCCTTCCTTCCTTCCTTCCTTCCTTCCTTCCTTCCTTTCTTTCTTTCTTTCTTTCTTTCTTTCTTTCTTTCTTTCTTTCTTTCTTTCTTTCTTTCTTTCTTTCTTTTTTACTGCTGTGTAGTATTCCATAATCTAACTCCCAAAGTTTTATTCAATTTTGTCTGGTTCCATATGATTAACAAATTATTTTCTCTCATTTTTATAAAAACAACCATCCTCCCTCTGTGATGTTGTAATAACCACATTTTTTTGCCTCATGGTTATCATATCATAAATGCCTTTCCTATTAAATTGCACACATAACCACAAACATCCTAAAACTAGAGCCATATGCTGTAAATACTGAGAGTTCTTTACAAAATTAGCCATAATCAAAAGTTATTTTGATGAAAATGTCACCATTAATTTCATGTTTACACAAAAACATTGGGTTTAAATCCAGAAAATGCAATAGCATAGAGTTTAAATTTTTAGAATAATAATAGAAGAATTAAAATGGCATATGTTAAGTTAGAATAAAGAAAACTAACTCCAAATCATAAAGTGAATAAATTTCTAAGATAAAAATTCCATTTATGAGCAGAAGCCTCAAATGGGTAATTATAACAACCAAGGGATCAACAAATATTACAGATGTTTACACACACTCTATACCAAAATATAGTATTTGCTGTACTTTTAACATGTGCTTTTATTGGCAAGGACTGATTTTGTTTAGAGGCATTTGATGTGATATCTGATGCTTAATAGGACTTTGAGCCCCACCCACTGATGCCTTTACCCTTTGGATAAATACTGTGCTTGGAACTCTCATAATGGATGACACTGGCATTCTGTTTGGGTTCCTTCAACTTTTCACTATTCTCCCACTTCAAGGCACTTCATGCTTATTGGATTGCTGCTGCAACCTTCTTCAGCAATCATCACTAGGCTATTCAAGGTGCTCCACCTAGACAGATAAGAGACAGAAGAGAACAGGAAGTATTCTACTTTCCTCTCAACTTAAAGCAGCCCATTGACTAACACAGAAATGTGGAAGATTACTTGCTTGCTCAAAATGGAGTAAACTCTGGGCCGTTATTTATACTGCATACTTCTTTGCAGGATCAGGCTGAGGTTGAGCCGAAATCACATACTCACTTGCATGTTGGTCCCAATGGTAGATTCCAACATGCTAGAAGGATCTACTGAAGATAAAAATGTCACAGGAGTCTCTGGATGGAAATCCACCATAATGTCACATTTCATACCTCTAGATTCTGGATAAAAATCAAATCATCTTCAATGGGCAACTATTTGCCACTTCAAAAATTACTCTCAATATTATTCTGGGTCCTGGTAGAGACTGTTTGAACCCTAGGCCAACCTGTGATTGAGAAGACCAGGCTGACCCTCATGAGGCAAGTGTTGCAGACTACCAAAGCTAAGGTTGAAGGTGCTGATTGCAACCTATTGCATGACAAAGCTAATACATCCAGATTCAGACCCAAGGAGTTCCAAGACTTTCTTGCCTTCCATCATTTTTGCACCATTTCCTCTTCCCTTAGCTCATAACTATGTCCTTATGGGGGACAGCTATGACCAGCTGATAGAAGAGGGAAGAAAATGAACTTGATTCATGGCTGGGTATATTGCTGCACATTGAAAACAGACCGATAGTGCAAATATAGTCCCACTTAGGGGTTTTTCTGAATAATAATGATGAATGGAAATGTTCTGAATTACCTCTTTATGTTCAGAGGAAAGTGAACAGAAGCAAGGGTTTACTTGTTAGGTGGTGGTTAATTGTCTCAACTGCTTGGTCCGCAGCTCAGATGAGGTAATTATGCAAGACTGGATCCTAAGAGTTCTGTGGAAGTAGCATTTTGATAGGACCAGCAAGAGTCAGCACAAAGGCTAAGGGCCTTTGTGTTTCGTGTTAACATCTACCTGACAGCAGACACTGCAGAAGACATTATTCCACAGGTGAACTTAATAATTAGTCCCCTAAATAATGTTCTCTGTCTGTCTTAGACTACCCTTGTGTTTATGCAATGGGTTCATGAATTAAGCAGCTGTGGTTAGGTGGAGGCTCTCTCTCATTGTCATGGAATGGATCTTTTTGTCCTCCAGAATTTTTATGTTGAAGTACTAACTTCCAGTGTAAGGGTATTTGGAGATGGATCTCTGGGAAGTAATTAGGGTTAGATTAGGTCATAAAGGGTGGGGGCCTCCTGACAGTGTCCTTATTAGAAACGGAAGAAGTATCTCTGACTCCCCACAGGTATGCAATAAGGAAAGATCATTTAAAGACATAGCAAGAATTCAGCCATCTTCAACCCAAACAGAGAATTCTCATCCTGAACCAAATCAGCCAGCACCTTATCTTGGACTTCTTGGTCTCTAGAACTGTGGAAAAATGAATTTCTGTTGTTCAAGCTACCCAGTCTATGACGTAGTGTTTTGGCAGCCCGAGTAACCCTTCACTCACCAAGACTGATCTGCTTCAATTGCAGCTAAATGTCCAACCCATCAGCTACAAGGACAACTTTCAGCCTCCAGCATGTCACTATCATTGAGGGGATTAGTCAGCCACTTGATGGCAGGTTGAGCTCTTCAGACACCTTGTACCCTGAAAAGGTCAGCAACTTCCAGAAACTGAGTCATCCTCTGGGCATGTATTTACCATTTCAGTACCTCAGTTTTCCCCTCCTAGGGCTCATAGAGTGTCTGCTTTACTGACATATGACCAGCATATTATTGTCTTCATCTTGTACAGCAAAAGAGAAAAAACAGTGGGCACTTCATAGTCATGGGTTCTAATTGTCATATCACAAATTATGTCTAGAAGCTACTGGCCTGAAGGGTATTTTTTGAAGTTTATTGTTTCAAAAGTGTAAAAACAATCAGGTCTTCAATATCCCTAGTTCCCTGATTCCTCCAAAACTGGCTTATTTACTTTGAGAGCTATATCCCCAAGGAAACAATTTGAAATACAGATAAAGATTTACATAAAAATATGTGTCACAAGATTATTGATGCTTTTGAAAAACTAGAACTTTATAAGTTCAAAAATTAGGAAAATAGGCAAATTGGAATAATACACCTAATGGAATATTATTATATAACCATTAGAAGTATGTTTATCAATGACTTTTTAAAGTTTATTTATTTAGTTTTATGTATTTGAAAGGTAGAGTGACTTACACAAAAAGGGAGGGAGAAAAAGAGAGAGAGAGAGAAGCATGTGTGAGAGAGAGAGAGAGAGAGAGAGAGAAATTCAACCTACTGATTTACTCCCCAAATACCTGCAACAGGCAGGGCTTGGCTAGGTTGAAGTCAGGAGCCAGCAACCAGGAACTCCACCTGGATCTCTCACGTGGGTGACAGGGACTCAAATACTCGAAGCAACATCTGCTGTTTCCCAGGTGCTTTATCAGGAAGCAGGATTGGCAGTTGAAGTTGAACTTTATTCTAGACAACTTGATATAAATGTGCAGGCATCCCAATCAGCACACTACAATAATCATCCCAATCAATGATTTTTTTTAGTGCAAGACAGAGTCCTTATGACAAGGAAAAATGTTTAAAATATTTAAGAAAATTCTGATAAATAAAACAGGAAAAGGAATGAGTCCTAGAAGTTATCAATATTAATTAAAAAGTTTATTAAAATGATGAAGGATTTATGGAGCTATCCATAAATCATGAAAATAATAACTGAAAAAATTTATGTTCCCTGCATTGATAGTAGATAGTATTAAATCACTTCATCACCACAAAAGCAATATGAAATAGACATAATTACTAACTGTGAAGAGGTTAACTATCTTTCCTTTCTATAACTGAACAAATAACTCAAAAATAGACCATCTATATACAACCTTGGTGTGTAATAGAGGTGACATTGTAACTTAGTGAGAGAAAAATTGAACTATTCAATAAATGGTGTTTGATATATAGCTTTTCAAATGGAAAAAAATTAAATTAGTTCCTGCCCTCAAACCATATACATAACCAAATGCTAAAGAAATTCTGAGAAGGGTTAGAAAAAAACGTATAAGAGAATATATCCATGATTATATTTCTCAAGGTTTTGGAAGGAAACAGGCCACTCAAAGGTGTTATTTGAAGAGTGTTCAATGATTGAACTACAGCATATCATGACAGTAACAATCCCTAACCTTGAAAGAGAAGGAGAGGGGAAGACAGTGGTCCCAGAAATGGTGAGATCCAGGGCTGAAGAGAGGACCACTCAACCGGAGCAGTGACCTCCGATAAAAGAAGGCAGTCATTCCCAAACTTTCATAAACCAGGGAATAAGTCAGCAGTATTATTTATTGATTTTGTGCTCTTCCTGGCTCTTGATCTCCTGCAGATGCTTCCTATTAATGAAAGCCACCTGGAAGCCACAAGCCAAGAGATCACTTGATGCAGTCTACAGAGATTGGGTGTTCAGGGCATGGGGCAGAGGTTAGAAGGGTGGAAGGTGGAAGGCAAGCATTGAATATTCAACATGATGATGACTAACAAGAAAGGATTCTTTAGGTAAGAAATAAAAGCGCTCAATCTTAGAGAACAAAATTGATAAACTTGATTTGAATAGAGTGTGAAACTTGTATTATAATCTAGTTTTAAAAGAAATAATATATGGAAGATGATATTTGAAACATAAAACAAAATTGATAGCTAGAATACATTGTTATGTAAAGATGTATGTATTCCATGTTTATGTATGCATATATAAGAAATTTTGGCAAGTATGTGAGGAAAATAACTCTCACACATTGCTGGTGACATGTGATTTTGTTCAACCATTATAGGGAAAATTTGTCAAAATCAAGTAAAGTTATAATTGTGAATACCTCATAATCCAGCAATTTCTCCTCTAAAATTATTATCTGGAGAAATTCTTTCAGGTGTGCTCCAGGTCATATTTTTATTAATTTATTAATTTATTACTTTTTAAGGAATACAAATTTCATAAGTACAACTTTAGGAATATAGTTATCCTTCCCATCATACCTGTCCTCCCACCCAGACTCCCACCCCTCCTCCCTTCTTTCCCCTTCCTAGTACCATTCTCCATTAAGATTCATTTTCAATTAACTTTGTACACAGAAGACCAACTCTGTACTAAGTAAAGATTTCAACAATTTGCACACACATGGACATACACAAAACTGAGAACTAGTTTTACAGTTAACTCCCATAATACAACTCACTGAGGACAGAGGTCCTGCACAAGGAGTTAGTACAGAAAGACTCCTCTTGTTAATTAAACAATTAACACTTTTAGGTATGATGTCAGTGACTACCTGACACTCTTGACATGAGCTGCCTAGACTATGGAAGCCTTTTGAATCTACAAACTCCATCAGTATTTAGACAAGGCCATAAGCAAAGTAGAAGTTCTCTCTACCCTTTAGAGAAAAGTATATCCTTCTTTGATGGCTACTTCTTTCTGTTGAGCTCTCACTCACCGATATCCTTCATGTAGAATATTTTTTGGCACAGTATCTTGGCTTTCCAAATCTGAAATGCTTTTCAGTCAGACCAGGAAGACTTAAGGGCTGATTCTGAGGTCAGAGTGTTACTTAGAGCAACTGTCATTGTATGAGTCTGCTGTGTGGACTGCTTCACATTTTGGAACATTCTCTCTTTTTTCATTCTATCTACTACAATTACTCCATACTTGATCCTATTTATATGATCATTTTAACACTTAATCCTATCTTTACGTTCATTTTAACACTTAATATGATCACTTTAACACTTAAGATGACATTTTTATCACACAGCTTAATGGGATTTGGAGTTCTATAACAAGTTAAAAACTGTATCCTTAGAAGTTAGTCACTCTTTAAAACAATCATACTCAAAAGAAGCATGTCATCATGTGAGAAACAAGAGATTTATTATTGGGTCCAAATGTAGGCTCTGCTTCTTATTAGTAGTTTGACTTTGAGCAAATGACTATCTTTCTGAGCCTCAGTTTATCTCTAATTCAGAGATTATATCACCTGGAACAGAGGTGAATAACTCCATGAGAATAATCAGTTCATAGACGACAACATGATTTCTAAACTTTGCCACGTTAAAGTCTGAGCTTGTCCACTTTCTTGGACTGAGCCGGCAGCTCCAGGATATCCAAGGAATAACAAGGAGGGAGGGCTTGGTCATATTCTTCAGTCAATGCACCGATTTATTTATAGGAGGACATATCTAGAAACAAAGCACTAATCACTCTGTGGTTATGCAATGTAGCATGCTGCTATGCAAATGACCTGTGACCATATAAATCCCAGGTAGGAAGACAGGAGATCAGTAGCACTAATATTCATTGTTTATAGCTTTACTTTTTTCTATTCTTGGGCTTCTGGACCCCTATCCCATGCATTTGGCTTCATGTTGTCACTCTCCAGACCAAATGAAAATGTGGCAGAATTGATATTCATCCATCCATGAGTTCAATTTTAAAGAGTGTTTTACTGTGTTCCAGGTGTTATGTAAGGATCAGTCATGCCCTTGTAGAGGAAAAGAGGCAATAAATGAAATAAATCAGAATACATAAACTTTTAGGAGGTGATATGTGATATGCAGAGTAAAACAGCAGAAAAAAAGATAAAAGGTTGAGCTGCAAATTTAAATAGGATTGGAGAGAGACCTGGAGAATGTGCCTCACAGACTTCCAGCCACAGGAATGTGTATTAGTTTTCTATGGTTGCTATAACAAGTTACTCCAAATCTTCTGCTCAAAACAATATCATAGCATTATTTTTAAAAAATATTATTTATTTATTTGAAAGGCAGAGTTACAAAGAGAGAAATAGGGAGAGACAGAGAGAAAGATCTTCCATCTGCTGGTTCACTCACCAAATGGCTGCAACAGTTAGAACTGGGCCAGTCTGAAACCAGGAGCTGGGAGTTTCTTCCAGGTGTTTCATGTGGGTGCAGGGGCCCAAAAGCTTGGGCCATCCTTTGCTGATTTCCCAGGCACATTTATAGAGAGCTGGATTGAACGTGGAGCAGCCGGGACTTGAACTGGCACCCATATGAGTGTCCAAGATGGCAGCTTTATTCGCAGCCACAGAGCTGGCCCCAATACCGTATCATTATTGCGTGGTTCCTGTAAGTCAGAAACCTGTGTGGGGTTGACTGGTTCCTCTGCTCTGGATCTCACAGGAATGAAATGAAGATGTTAACTTGACTGACTTGGTCTGGGCTTTTATCTGGAGGCTCTGGGGAGGGAATTCACTTCCCAGTTCACTCAGGTCATTGCCAAAACTCAGTTCCCTTGCAGACCTCTGTAGGTTTGGGGTCCTCATTTCCTTGCTGGCAGTGAAATGGGTCTTCTTGCAGCTCCTGAAGGTCACCTTCAGTACTGTAACAGCACAGCAAGCCCTTTTCATACTTTAAATCTCTGACTTACCCTCCTATCACAGTTTTTCTGCCACAGTAGGAGAAGGTTCTCTGCTTATAAGGGCTATTGTGGAAACATTGTTCTTCCTTTGGCCTGATATCTGTATCTGACCTTAATTGCAGCCACAAAATTCCCCTTTCCATGTGATGTAATATTTATGGGTTCAAGAGATGAAAATGTGGATATCTGAAGGGGGCACTCTATCTATCCCTGAGTTCAAGGTGCTCCAGCCACACTGATCCCTGAAATTCACCATTGAATTTTCACAGAGAACATCCTTGGAGCTGCCTAGCCAATGATTGACCATGACAGGAATATTAATGTGGGCCCATACTTGACTTTTCTGATTGCCACTTGAGGCAATCCTGAAGGCTTTGCAGACTCTTCCTTAGAGCAGTCTAGGACACTTCAGCCCAAACCTTCTTCCCCCTTCTTCTTCATTCAGGTCAGACTTGCAAAACAGTAATTTTTCCTGATAAAATCCATGTACATTTCATACTGTCTGGTTTCTGCCTCTTGAAAGACCTGTTGTTACAAAATTACTACCACCAGTGGTTCAAGGAAATGGACAGTAATATAAACATCTGGATATGTTCTGGCCACCACCCAGCAGCAGATGGAGAGGAAACTGTCCTAGTTGGCAGATGGGACACAGGTTAGCACCTCCACTGCTACAGATTTCATTGGCAGTGATCTACAGCCATGCTGCAGAGGGAATGAGAGTTCCATGGTGGTGTGATATATGCAGACATTTGTAAAATAGTCTGCATATGTGTAAAAAACACATCAGGGGGCCGGCGCCATGGTTCACTTGGTTAATCCTCTGCCTGCGGCATCCGATATCGGCACCGGGTTCTAGTCCTGGTTGCTCCTCTTCCAATACAGCTCTCTGCTGTGGCCCGGGAGGGCAGTGGAGGATGGCCCAAGTGCTTGGGCACCTGCACCTGTGTGGGATACCAGGAAAAGCACCTGGCTTCTGGCTTTGGATTGGTGCAGTGCCAGCCATAGCGGCCATTTGGGGGGTGAACCAATGGAAGGAAGACCTTTCTCTCTGTGTCTCTTTCTCTCATTGTCTAACTCTATCTGTCAAATAAAAAAATAAAAAAAAAACACATCAGAGTTGGTCAGTTATTATTGAGTTGTATTCACATCTTACTGAGGGATATTACAAAATTGAGGCTGTCAGGAAGTGTGATAGACTTAGTGCCTGACTGGTAGCTTACAAAGAAAGAAGCTTCCACCTCTGATAGTGGCAAGGAAGACATAGAGCAGGCAGAAGAACTCATTCCTAGAATCACAGAGATAGTTGAATGCTCAGACAAAACAGATCTGCAATGTGGATGTGAGGAGATCCTGAAACATGGTGGGAATATCTTTACACATGCCCTGAGGATGTGGACCTTGCAGTCTTCCCTCGGATCCTGACATGTTTAACAATGGATTTTATCTTCTAAGCTTTTTAATATATGTTCTTTTCTAGAAAGCTACTTATGGTAGTTAACGTTTCCTAAAGATTCATTAAAAAGGTATATATCAAGTGTCTTCTATATTCCAAGAACTGTCCTAGAATGTACTAACCCCTGGTTATACAATTGTGGACTGTATAACTACAAGTTGTTATGATACAACTTATTAGGAGTTTACAGCCCAAAGGGAGTGCCAATTAAACAAGTAACCACAGAAATAGGTAATATTAACCAATATGATTTGTTTTCTAAGAGAAAAATAATGAATACAAGGAGCACATGGAGAAAACTACTTCATTTTTTATTTATTTTCATTTGAGAGAGAGAGAGCTGGAGGGAGAGAGAATGCTCTCATCCGCTGGGTCATTTTACCACATACCTGCAACAGCTAAGGCTGGGCCAGGTCAAAGCCAGGAGCCTGGAACTCTATCCAGGTCTCCCATGTGGGTGTCAGGGATTCAAGTACTTGAGCCACCATCTGCTGCCTCCCAGTATGCACACTGGCAGGAAGTTGGATAGTAAGTCAAAGAGCCTGGACGTGAACTAGGCACTTGGATATGGGATGTTGTCATTCCATATGGAAGCTTAACCATTTCATCAAATGTTCATCCTGAGGAAATTACTTTAGATGGAAGATGTAAAAGAAGTCCTCTCAACAGAAGTGACATTAAGTGAAGAACGAAATAATAGGTGGCACTTTGCCCAGTGAAAGCTGAAGAATCACTCCAAGGAAAGGACAAGAATCTGGGGGTGTTGAGGGGACAAGAAGCTGGTGTGCTTGAAGGAAGAACACAGGAATACATGGAGAGAACTGCATAGTGTCTGGGGCGCTTCCACCCTACTTCCCTCTCTCTCTCCTTCCCCCTAATAACATCCTTGCTCTTCCCTCTAATAAAATCCTTGCACATTTAGTCACATCTCAATGTCTGCTTGGAAGGTCCAGATGAACACAAGGGGTTGAAGAAAGCTGCAGTGAGAAGATGACACTTGGGCAAGACATGCAGGAGGCAGGAGGAGCTAGCCAGGATGGAGTTTGGAGAAGAATGTTCCAGAAAATGGAACAGCAATAGCCAAAGCTATTTTTATTTTCTAAAATGTTTGAATAGATTAACTGTTTAAATAGACATATATTTATGCTCAGAGACAACTGCAAAGCCAGTGTGAGTTGAGAGGGCTGGATGGGGAGGGACAGGCTAGATGGTGGAGGTTGGTAAAGGGGACCTTTACCTTGAGAGAGAAAGGAATAAATTATGGGACTTTGAGTGGAGAATTGGCAGTATATAACTGTAGTTTTAAAAGGCTGATTCTAGTAGGCACTTGAAAATTAGAACACAAGAAGCCAAGGGTGGGAGCAGAAATACCAGTTAGGAGACTACTACAAGATCCAGGCCAGAGATGATGGAATATGACTAGGATGGAAGGGATGAGAAATGAAAGGCTAGATGTACTTTCATTGGCAAGATGACTTAACTTCTTGAAGGATTGGATACAGGATATGACAAGAAGCATGGTGGCAAGAATGGGGATGCTAAACATGGAGTCTGAGACATGAGCAATTGCATGAGGCTTTAGGAGGATATTAAAAGTTTGGGATATGCTAAGTGTGAGACATTTGTTCAACAAGTCCATGCAGATCTCAAGAGGCAGTGGATGTATGAGTCTGGTGTTCAGGGGAGAAGTATGAGCTGCAGACATAAATTTGAGAGTTGCTGGCAGTAAAATGGCATTTAAAGCCCTGAAACTGGCTGAGCTCACCAGGGAGCCAATGCAGAGAGCAAATGTTTGTAGCTAATAAATTCATATAGAAGCAAGTGAATTCCCATTACCCACAGCTGAATATCTTTACTCAGAAAGCAGAAGAACATTGCTTGTTTTTTCTCCATATTTGAGATTCTCAGATGCATCCCTCAGAATAACTTTTTTTTGACAGGCAGAGTTAGACAGTGAGAGAGAGAGACAGAGAGAAAGGTCCCCCCTCTGTTGGTTCACCCCACAGCCGGCGCACTGCGCTGATCCGAAGCCAGGAGCCAAGTGCCTCCTCCCGGTTTCCCATGTAGGCGCAGGGCCCAAGCACTTGGGCCATCCTCTGAAATCGGACAAGACCCCCTAAAATTTACACTGAAATGTGGCCCCTTAAAGTTCCCTAGAAATGCTATCCGGGGTGCCACATGTGCTACCGGAATTTGGGGTGCCTTACGATTTCACCACAGGCTTATTACTAAATCCCCAATATTAATAAGCCCAAGAGGGCTCTTGCCTAATATTTAGAGAAGAATTCTAAATACTGTCACAGATAAACAAGGCAGCATGGTACATTTTAAGCTTTTATTTAGTGAGAAAGATGCATAGGAGAATGAGAGCTTTATTTAAGAGAGAGAGGTAAATAGGGGTTCATACCAAGCACCAGGAACCAGCCACTTGGAAGAGCATCTAGGCCAGGAGCCTAGAGCACATGGCCCGAAGGCCATGCGCCCTGGAGGTGCGGGGCTACAGCAAGCCCCCTTCTTAGCAAGAGGCCAGGGAAAAACAGCAGGCCGGGCCACACCATGTCCCAGCTTTTAACCCACTTCCAAAGGGGAGTGGTTAATTAACCTGATTGGCTGGTGGGCACCCAGGTGTGGCCAGGTGGGGGAATGAGGCCACTCAGGGGCATGGCAAAGGCATCAGGTAGAGGCATGAGGCCACACAGGGCCATGGCGAAGGTGTGGTCTTCCAGCTCACAAACCTAATCGATTTTAACCTATATGCCTGCCCACTTCACCTCCACCGCCCTCCCAGGCGACAGCAGAGAGCTTCACTGGAAAAGGAGCAACTAGGACAGAACTGGTGCCCCAACTGGGACTAGAACCTGGAGTACCAGCGCTGCAGGTGGAGGATTAGCCCAGTGAACCGTGGCACCAGCCCCTCAGAATAACTTTTGAAATCTATAGCTTTCCTTCATTTTGGAAGGAATGTTTGTTTATTTTTGGAAAGCAGAGCAACAGAGAAAGAGATACACACACACACACACACACACACACAGAGAATCTTCTATAATATTGGTTCACTCTCCAAATGCCCATAGCAGCAAGGGCTGAGCCAGGCTAAAGCCAGGAACCTGGAACTCCATTCGGGTCTTCCACATGAGTGGCATTGACTGAAGCACTTGAGCCATCATCTCTTATCTCCCAGGCAGATTAGCAGGAAGCTATATCAGAAGCAACGTAGCTGGACTCAAACCAGGCACTCCAGTGTGTGATTCGGGAACCCCAAGCAATGGCTTTATCTGCTAAGCCACAACACCTGTCCTGTAAAGCTTTCCTTTTTGATTAAGAAATTTGAGAACCAATGATATTACTGAGTAAAAAATATTTTAATATGTTATTCACTCTACAGAATTGAAACATAATATTAGAGCAGGAGGTTAATTTGCTTTTTCAGTTAATTTCTCTTTATATTTTAATAATTAAATTACACTCACCAGAATTTCCCAATTTCCTTGATCTTTGCTTTATTATATATATTTACATATTGTATTAACACTTATAAATTAAATAGTCTTCACTGAAATTATTGGTAGGAAAATCTCTGACACATACTTTATAGGACAATTGAAAGGGAATTCTTGTTTCCATTCCTAAATATGAGGTTTATAGAGTGAGTTTATTCAATCTGTCCTCAGGGGTGTCATGATGTAGTATGCCTAAGCTAAAGGAGCACATTAGAATTTCATTTCACTCGACTTCTCTTAGTTCCTTAAAAATAGACTAGATAAATATTTAGAGAAGAAATTTGAAAGACTTGGTCTCTGCTGTGATGTCAGGCTTCAGCAATAGCTGTTGGAAGAGGGAGCTCATGCCCTTGGATATGTTTTACCTCTACCACTAGGTCTGCTCTGTTCATGGTCCTCTTGGGCACTAGGTGGTTAAAAAAGGAGGCTAGCTGACATCCACTGGATGAATCACCCAACCTAGGGGACTCATGAGTACATCCTTTATGGAGGAAAATCCCTGGTTGGCAAAGACATGAACACAGATACCATCCCAATTTGGGCTACTTCACAGGTCCATCCATAAGCTACTTCCCTCAAACTCCTTGTTAATATTAACTTCTCTTTGTTCATTCAGTTGCTGTAAGGAAATACAGCAACCGAATGCTCATAGACTGGGCAGCTTATCAACAACAGGAATTTCTCCTGGCTCTGGAGACTGGGAAGCCAAGATCTGAATGTCAACTGATTTTCCAGTGAAGTCCTGCTTTCTAGTTCATAAATGGGTCCTTCTCTCTGTGTCCTCACAGGATGGAAGGGAGGAGGGGTGTTCTTGGATGTCTTTCACAAGGACACTAATCTCATTGCTATCTAGTTGCCTCACAGGGGCAATTAATTCCACCACTTTGGGGATTAGGTTTCAACAGATGAATTTAGGGGGAGGGACACAAACCTTTAGATCACAACAAGATCCTTGATTGAACAATCAAGCCATTATTTATATTCTAATCCCAGATCATTTATCCCTTCATACAAAGTGGATGACCTGCAATGTCGGGAGCTCTGCCTACTTACAGGATTTCCCCTCACCACTATCATTTAGGGCCAAGTTTGAGTGGGAATGTAGATTAGCAGCCATCCATTTTTTGGCTTGCTCCAATATATCAAGATAGGCTATCTATTAAGTCAGACTTAAGCATTTTCCCACATCATTTGCTGGCCATAAAGAAATTTCCATAAGGCTATAATTAGAAAGTGAGGGAGAAATGTTGATACTGTACATATTGGTACAGTAGTGATAGGTGGAATTAAGGTCTGAGCTGCATTTTTATGCATTTTCCTAATGCCTGCTGGGCCAACCTGAGCTTGTTCTCCAATGCATCATTTCTATTGTACAGGGTTTGCTCTTGAACCCACTAACATTAAGACTTTGAGGATCTGAAAATCATAGTTCATGGTAAGCCTTTCTGTTGTGTGATTATTGAGATTTTGTAATCAGGCTTTTTAGTTTCTAATAGTGCTAAGTAGCATCCCAAAATACATTATATATTTAATTACTATGCTTTATTTTTTCAGAGAAATTTTAGATTCACAGAAAAACTGAGCAAGGATTGCAGAGTTCTATAAACCTCCATCCCCACATAAGCACAACCTCCCCTACTGTCAACATCAGGCATCAGCATAGTGCATCTGTTACAATTGATGAAATACAGACACATCACCATTACCTAAAGGCTACAGTTTATATTAGGGTTCACTCTTGGTATACATTCTATGGCATATGAAATGTATAGATATATGTAACTGCCGTTTCAATATCATACAGAATATTTTTCCTGCCCTAAAAATCCTCTGTGCACTGCCTGTTCATCCCTCAGTCCTCACTAACTTCTGGAAACCATTGATCTTTTTACTGCCTCCATAGTTTTGTCTGTTCCAGAATGTCATATAATTGGAGTCACATAGTATGTAGCACTTGATATTTCATTTCAATCTGGCTCAATATTTCATTTCTTTTAGTATCACATTGTCTGAATACACTACAATTTATCCATTTCTTACTGAAGGATACCTTGATTACTTCCAATTTTTGGCAATCATGAGTAAACATTCATGTGCAGGTTTTTTCATGGACATACATTTTCACTTCCTTTGCATAAACCCAAAAGAGCCTGATTTCTATATCACATGATAAGGGTATGTTTAGTTTTGTAAGAAACTGCCAAAGTATTTTCATGCTGAATTTCCCTCTAAACTACGCTTTGGCTGCATTCCACAAATTTTGGTAGATTGTATTTTAATTTTTGTGTGATTCAAAATAGTTTTAAATTTCTCTTAAGATTAGATTTGGCCCATGTGTTACTTAGAAGAGTAATGGAATTTTCTACCTAGATTTGTTAGGTAGGAAGTCAAATATCAGCTTATGTGTGTGTAACAGGCCATATGTCCAGCATATGCATCTGCATCTCAAAGTCATCCTGACAATGTTTCAGGGACAGCCCGGTATTCGCAACCTGCCCTGCCCCCTTCTACCTGATAACCTGCCAGGTTGGGGGGGGGGGTCCCCGCCCCTTCTGCCTGACAAATCTTCCACAACCTCCCAGATGCAGCCCAGTATCTGCATTTCAAACACCCTGCTCCAGATCCCCATTCTCTAGGGAGTCCTGCTCATGCTTCCTCTGAACCCAGGATGGTGCCAGCTAGGCTTCCTCCTGTCTGATACCTTCAAGGGAAAACTCAGATAGGAGCTTCTTAATATTTACATCCATAAAACCCTTTGTTTCAGGAGGAGATGTGTGAAGACAAAGACCCATCTCCTTAAAAACCCCCGGCCTCAACTGGACTGCACGCTCAGCCCTCTGCCTCTCTGCTGAGCCGCTCTCCTGGTCTGGCCAGGTGTAATCTTTCTACTCAACCATGTAACCTCGCTCCTTCCCCCGCCTGAGCAACTGTACTCTCTCTCAGGTCCTGTCTGGAGAGGTGCCCATCCATTTTCACAGATGTCCCTACCTTAATAAACTTTGTTACTTTTTACTTCCCACTACTCTGTCTCACGCCTGAATACTTTCTTGCGTGAAGACAAGAACCCTCCATTCTCCGGTAACAGATTGTGCTTCACTGAATGCCTCTCTGTCTCTCCAGTTTTAGGAGTTGTTTGTTTTGGGATTTTGCCTCTCTAGTGGGTTTTAGAAGGTTATCAAATTGTTTTCAGTTTACTCAGCTTTTTACTGTTAGCACAGAATACAAACTTCTAACCTCTTCCAAGCCAGATTGCAAGTCAGAAGTGCATCCTGTTTTTCAAGTGATGACTAGTTCTTTGATGAAGAAGGTCTGTGAGTTTTTTTGTTTGTTTTTTGGGAGGGAGGAGGAGAGGAGACTTGCTAAAGGCTCTAAACAGTGTGTTATCCACCCATGGATGTGTAAATTGTTTCCTCCAGTATGGTTTTTGCTTTTTCAAAATCCAAGTTGTCAAGGGCAGGCATTTGGCTTAGTGGTGCCTGGGTTTGATGCCCCACCTCTGGTTCCTGACTCCAGCTTCCAACTAATGAATATTCTGGGAGGCTGTGGAGATGGCTTCTGATGCCCTCATGGGAGACTTGGATTGTGTTCCTGGTAGTCAGGCCATTGAGAGCATCTGGGGAAGAGTCTAGTAGATAGAATCTCTCTCTCTCTCTCTCCTTCTCTCTTCCTGCCTTTCAAATAAATAGAAAAGATTTTACAATAAAAAAATTTTAAATAGTCCCTACAAGCATTATACATGGATCAATAACTCCTTCTTTACCTAAGATAAATTTTCTTGGTATGAGGACATTAACAGATAGATTTACATAAAATTTACCAACATGAGAAACATGGAAAATTATTTATTATTATTTATGGCACTCAACTGTATGAGCAGAGCAACCAGTATCCTTCCCACTTTTTCCTTAGCTTGAGGTCATCAATGTATTGGATAAATTTATCATTCTGCAGAATTTCAAGAAAACTGATATCCTTGTCAACTATATTGTTGCAGAGCATGAAAATTAACATAGCCCTGGGGAAAGACAATGAATGTGAACTTTCTTTTCCCAGAATAAAGCAGACTGCTTTTCATTCTCTTTGAAGAAGGTTGAAAAGAATGTGTGATTAGAGAAGCATCACATAGTATGGTGGCAGTTTTTGTTTCTCTCTTCCAATAACTACAACAGTCTTGTACAGATTGGGTTCACAGGACCAGTGGAGTCACTGAGGACTTTGTTTATTTCTTGGCTTCCATAAATCTGCATTCCAGCCACTACGATGAAATTTGGGGTCACTTGGCATCCTGGTCACTTCAAATCTTGTGTCCAACAGCCCAAAAATGAAGTTTTACTATTTTTTAAAGAATAAAATCCATATATATTTGAAGTTGTAGTTACTATTCTTTGAACATGTATTTTTCGATGACGCCAATAGTAATCCAAAATACACAATCTCCATGCTGGCGCTATGGTATAGTAAGTTAATCCTCTGCCTGTGGTGCCAGCATCCCATATGGATACAGGTTCATGTCCTGGCTGCTCTTATTCCCATTCAGCTCTCTGCTTATAACCTGGAAAAGAAGTGGAAGATGGCCCAAGTGCTTGTGCCCCTGCGCCCATGTGGGAGACCCAGAAGAAGCTCCTGGCTGCAGATCAGCCTGGCTCTGGCCTTTGCAGTCATTTGGGGAGTGAACCAGAAGAGGGAAGATCTCTCTCTCTCTCTCTCTCTCTCTGTCTCTCCCTCTCTGTCTGTAACTCTGCCTCTCAAATAAATAAATACATCTTTAAAAAACCCAAATGCATAAACTTGAAATATTAAAATCCCAAATATTGCAATCCTGAAAGTTGAAATCCACAAAAGCCCAATTCCATCGGGTAGGGTGAGATGGAAAAACTATATAAGAGAGATAAAAAGTTGTGACAGTGGCAAAATATTCAGTTTAAAAAGGTGTGATGTGGGGCTGGCACTGTGTCATAGCAGGTAAAGCTGCTGCCTGCAGTGCTGACATCCCATATGCGCGCTGGTTTGAGTCCTGGATGCTCCACTTCCGATCCAGCTCTCTGCTGTGGCCTGGGAAAGCAGTAGAAGATGGCTCAAGTTCTTGGGGCCCTGCATGCACATGGGAGACTCAAAGGAAGCTCCTGGCTCCTGGCTTCGGATCAGCCCAGCTCTGGCCGTTGTGGTCAACTAGGAAGTGAACCAACGGATGGAAGACCTCTCTCTCTCTCTCTTTCTCTCTCTGCCTCTCTGTAACTCTGCCATTCAAATAAATAAATCTTTAAATAAAATGTGTGATTTGTCTGCATTGACATTCTTTCCAATTCATCAACTGGAAATCCAGGGACTTTTAATGAATTAAAACTGTATTTGCCTGAATAAGTCAATGAAGTTAGTGATTGGTTTAAAATAATTATGTACTTGATAAGATAAGAAGATTCACATTGGTGCTTCTGTTCAACCACCAGTACTATTTCTGCCAGATCTGTGGTCTGTTTATGAGTGCATGGGGAATGGATTTTCACGTATCCAATAAAACATAAAAGCAAGGCATATAAGATGGGAAAAGTTACAGGGAAAGCTCATGTTGGTATATGTGGAATCGCAGAAGAATTTCAAAATGAGCAGTGCCATGCAGGACATGATTATAAATGCATTCTCCAAGAAGAACCATAGCCTAGCATAAATAAAAGCAGCTCTTAATACTCAACATGAGGGAATAAGTTGGAATTTGAGCAAATCCAAGAGTAAACCTTGACTGTCTATAAGTCATTTGTCCATGAAAATTATCATGTCATTCCTGGTTAATGTATGAAGGCTCAGGTTCTGCTGACTCTTTTGGCCATCTGCACCCTTCATTGGTGCACAAGATCAATTTTATTCCCACAAAAGCCATGAGCCTGAAAATACATCATGAAGTTCATTAGGGTCCTTTCTGCCAGCATGTAGCTCATAGGCCCATGACATCATCACCCTATTTCTGCTCCATCCTGGGAGGTTCCATCTGCTGAGATATGCCAGGTAGTTATTTTTTCCTATTATTCACGAGCTCCCTCAGGAGCAGGAAGACATATTCCAATTATCTGATCCTGCAAATCTCTGAGCATTGAGTTGCTTCCTGCTATACTCCCCTGTCACTGCCCCTTTCTTTCCATGAACTAAGTAGAAATGAAACAGGACAACTGAGATTTAAACTCATTTTCCTCTGAAATTTCCTGCTTAACCCAACCCCCAGCTACTTTAGGAAACTTTATATAATCATATAGGTATGAAGGCATGCTATGATTTATCACAATTTTATTTGAACTGAGTTCTTTCAGCACATAGGCATATTAAACTTAATATGCAAGCAGATGCATAGGAGAAAGAGCATTTAAAACCAACTAGGAGACTTGTAGAAAGTGTTATGGTGAAGATTTTTAAGAAGATAATTAAATGATATGTAAAAACTTTTAAGAATATTGACATAGAGAACCAGGGTATGGAGGGAGCATATATAGAGAGAAAGTCCTTCATTTGCAGACATAACTCTTTGAGGTCATGAATTGCTCTGGCACTAAATATTGTGGAATATGAAGCTAAAGAGGTAGGATGAGGCTTTTGTGGAAAGAAATTGTTTAGACGGTTTGATCTTACCATTTGGTCTGATAATCAGACATTAAAGCACTAACAACTATGGCAATGGCATGATCCAAAAATTTTCTAAATGAAAACCGGAGGGGTGACTTAGACTGAGTAAAATTTGAAGTAGAGAGACCATAGCATGTTCTGGATGTCTTTCTATAAGAAAAAAGACAAGGATCTATAGTAGGAAAATGATAAGGTAATGAACGAAAACCCCCTAATTCGGAGGAAGATAAATCCCTTATTGAATGTGTTGAGTTTGAGAATGTTTCTTGTGGAGCTAACTTAAAGTATTGACATTGGAAACATGGATCTGGAACAGGTAAGATGTTGAATTTAGTTATAAAGTTGAAACTTTTAAGTAACCAGATTATAAGGAAAGCCATGAGCATGTGTAAGATTTTCCAGGGGTCATATATAGAGTGAGGAAGGGAGAAAATAAGTTTGAAAATTGAGGAGTGGGAGGCTTGAGAACAACTACTTTAAGAATGAGCAGGTTACAGAGGATACTGAGAAGCAATCAAGGAGAAGAACCAGAAAGCCTATGTGAATAACAAGTGTAGAATGATATTTGAGTGGGGTCAGAAGTTAATGGAAGGTAAGAAGGTGGAGTTAGTAAATGCAGATAAATCTTTGTAGAAATATTTTCCAGGAATGCAAGATCAGAAGCTAGAGGGAAAAAATGTGTGGCCCAAAAGAAGGCTTCAGTTAGAAGGATAATGGAGAATGAAAATGACATACAAAGTAATTCCAAAGGAGGCAGGAGATAAGATCTCACACATAGTTGAATGATTAGCCTCAGACAGGAGGTGAACACGTAAGCTATGTGACTATGTACTTAGCTAAATTTTAATGTAGTTAATTGGTTGATGGCAGAGATAAGAAAGCAAGCAAAAATGGTCATTTACCCCAGAAATAAGCATCAGTGGGAAACCACTGCCATCTCTGGGGTAGAAGGAGAGGGCAATCTGTGTGTTGATACCTGATGGCCTGCACTTCCAGATAGAAGCTGGATCCTTAGCAGATTAAGATTACTCCCTATTCAGGGGATAATGTTTATTTTTTTCAGAAGTTTGAGGAGTATCATCCCCTAGACCAGAGGTTGTGGCAGGGCTGCACCTGCCTGAAACACAAGGGAAGAGCAAAATATGTCCAGACTTCTCTTGTTCTTCCTCTGTCTCCTACCCATGCTTTCCGTTGGAGGACATTGACAGAAACCATCCTGAAAAACACAATGTGCAGAAATGAGAGAAGAGGGCAGGGGCAGTGAGAAAATTGATCTGAGGGCAAACAGACTCCAGACAGGAAGGGAGTGATGTCAAAAGAAGGTAGATGTTCTGGAATAATCTTTGAGGAGAAGAGGATATGATAGTTCAAATGACATGGAATACAGTCTAAAGGTGGAATTAGAGTACAAACCATACACCTCTGCCAGTACCCTTCTCTGCAAGACCACATGGTCTCTGAGGTGATTCTGAGCAACTAAGTGTAGGGTGAGAAGAAGGTGTGTAGGCTTTAATTTAACTCTCCTAAACTTCAAAGCTTCTGAGTCTTTATTCTTCCTTTGTCTATGTCTGTGTTGTGGCGTTGGCTGACTCATCCATCTGTGCATTTGCTCCTGCCCCCGCCAGCAACCTTGGGACTCTTCACTCATTGAAACTACTTATGCTTGCACTGTTGCTCTCTCCCTCATTGAGTCCTTCTCCTTCCCCTGCCTCCCAAACCTAATTAACCCTCTTCTAGCCTACTCCTGCCTTTTGTCTTTCAATTTTTTCTATACTTAATGTTGCATCTTTATTTATTCTATCCCCTACTTACAAGGGGGTTGATGAAATATCTAACTACATTGTGTGTTTATCTATTTCTTATACCTGTTCTGTTTTTCCTTTATGTATTTTGAAGCTCTGATATTAGGTAAATAAATATTTAGGATTCTTATGTCCTTTTGCAGAATCAACTGTGTTATGAAATGATTCTGTGTATTCCTGGTAATAGTTTTTGCTTCCAAAATACTTTGCTAATACAGCCACAATGGCTTAGTGTATAGTAGTGTTAGCACAATGTGTCTGTTTTTACATCATTTTAGATTTACTGTGTCTTTATGTTTAACATTGGCTTTATTAAGGCAGCATATAGTTGAGTGTTGCTTTTTAAATTCAATGTAATGTTTAGGCCACTTGTAGTTAGCATGACTATTTGTATATTTGTTGAAAATCTTTTTTTTTTTTCTGTTTCCTATTTTTTCCATCTGTTCTTAGTTTTTCTTTTCCCATCTTTGTCATGATTCTTAATTGGCTGAGAGCATTTTGTGATTCCATTTTATCTAATATTTGGTTTTTAGTTGTCATTTGTTTTTCTAATGTTTGCCTTAGGGTTTAGAGTACAAATATTAAATATAATCACAGTCTACCAATAAGCAATATACAGTTTCAAATTTTTTTTTTTTTTGACAGGCAGTGAGAGAGAGAGACAGAGAGAAAGGTCTTCCTTTCATTGGTTCACCCCCCAAATGGCTGCCATGGCCGGTGCGCTGTGCCAATCCAAAGCCAGGAGCCAGGTGCTTCTCCTGGTCTCCCATGTGGATGCAGGGCTCAAGCACTTGGGCCATCCTCCACTGCACTCCCAGGCCCCAGCAGAGAGCTGGCCTGGAAGAGGAGCAACCGGGACAGAATCTGGCGCCCCGACCGAGACTAGAATCTGGAGTGCCAGCTCCACAGGAGGAGGATTAGCCTAGTGAGCCACAGCGCTGGCCCACAAATGGTTTTAAAACTTCTCAAAATTATATGACGGATATTTTAAAAGTTCATGGAAATACATATTCTGAAAAAAATCTATACTTGATTTTCAAAAAAATTTTGCACCAAAATAAACTTATCCATGAATTTTTGGAAATATATTCATAGTTGTTATTCATTTTATTCTACATATTTCTTTACATCAAGTAGACAGCCATTATTTTTGGTTTCGACAGTTATCTTTTCAAAAAACTTGAAAATTCAAGAAAAGACTTTTATATGTATTTATCCACGCTTGTCACTTTGTGTATCCTCATTCTTTATCATTTCCTGCATCCACAGAAAGAAAAGGAGAGGCAGAGAGAGAGAGAGAGAGAGAGGACTTCCATCAGCTGGTTCACTCCCCAATTGGCTGCAATAGCAGGAGCTGCACAGATCTGAAGACAGAAGCCAGGAGCATCTTCCAGGTCTCCCACACAGGTGCAAGGGCCCAAGGACTTGGACCATCTTGTATTGCTTTCCCAGGCCATAGCAGAGAACTGGATTGGAAGTGGAGCAGCCGGAACTTGAACCTGTGCTCATATGGGATGCCAGCACTGCAGGCGGCGGCTTTACCCACTACGCCACAGTGCTGGCCCCAAGAACTTCCTTTAATATTAAAATTTTGTTCTCTCTATGATCAATTCTTTTCTATTTTTTGGTTGTTTTTGTTTTGGTTGTTTTTTGCAGGAACACTTGCTGAAAGTTTAATGAAAGTGAATAATAAAAACATAATGAGCATAACATCAAATGCAAAATGATTAA
The DNA here is from genome assembly GCF_964237555.1 of Oryctolagus cuniculus. Classification (NCBI taxonomy): domain Eukaryota; kingdom Metazoa; phylum Chordata; class Mammalia; order Lagomorpha; family Leporidae; genus Oryctolagus; species Oryctolagus cuniculus. The sequence continues at coordinate 97,989,772 of NC_091437.1, read as the reverse complement.
AGTAGATTTTTACTATCACATGATTTGTCAGAAAAATATACCTTTTAGATTTTTTATGCCTGGAAAAGTTTGTATAACATCTTTTGTTTCTGAATGCATTTCTCTGTGTATAGAATTTTAGCTTGAATCTATTGCTGTTTTGATTCCCGACTCACAGTTTATTTCTCCATATACAATGCAGTCCTCCTGTTCCTGTCTTTACTATTTTCTCAGTTTCAGCTATTTTAAACAATATGATCATTGCATGTTTTAGTGTAGTTGTATTCATGCTTCTTGTGTTTGAGGTTCATTGCGTTTCACTGGGCTTAAAGCTTTTTGACTAATACTTCTTCAGGTTTTTTTTTTTTTTTTTTTTTTGTATTCTACTCTTCTCTCATTCTGGGATTATAATTACATGATGTTGTCACATAGCCCACAAATGGTCTATTCATTTGTTTGTTGTTCGAAAATTTGGGGGTATTATCTATTACTGGCTTCAAGTTCATCTATCTTTCCTTGTGAAAAGAATATTCCTTTAATCTCATCCACTGTGATTTTTCCCCCCTACATTGTAATGTTTCATCTTCAGAAGCTTAATTTACATGATTTGTATTAGGAGAAGTTAGTTCATCTTAGTAAAAGGAAAAATTTTCCAGGGATTTTACAATCATTATCCATTTTACCACTTCAATCATTTCCCTTTATTATGAAACTTTATTAGGTAAAAGTATTAATTTGATAGGAAAAATTATTTTCTCTGACTCTGTCATCAAGCAACTTTATGCATAAAATGTTATAACTTTTACCATAATGTCAAAATAAAAAAAACTCCTATAAATTTTGAGAAATATTTAACAGGGATTGAGGAAAACTTAAGATAATTTTCATTACTCTTCTAGAGTTTGGGTAATCCTTAATGAATTAGTTGATATATATAATCAGATTTTAGCAATAAAGTAAGTTAAGTAGGAAATACTGAGTATTTTCACCTATCCTATATTTATGTCTTAGAAATATTATATGAAATCTCATAATAATGTGTATTATTTTTTCTGTTTTACCTCACAAAACAGAAAGAAATCATACTATCAGTAGAAAAGATAGAACATTAGCTATTGTGACTCCTCTGCTTATTTATATTCCTCTCTATTTTTTTTAACTTTTATTTAATGAATATAAATTTCCAAAGTACAGCTTATGGATTACAATGGCTTCCCCCCCATAACTTCCCTCCCACCCATAACCCTCCCCTTTCCCGCTCCCTCCCCCCTTCCATTCACATCAAGATTCATTTTCAATTCTCTTTATATACAGAAGATCAGTTTAGCATATATTAAGTAAAGATTTCAACAGTTCGCACCCACATAGAAACACAAAGTGAAAAATACTGTTTGAGTACTAGTTATGGCATTAAATCACATGTACAGCACATTAAGGACAGAGATCCTACATGAGGAGTAAGTGCACAGTGACTCCTGTTGTTGACTTAACAAATTGACACTCTTGTTTATGGCATCAGTAATCACCCTAGGCTCTTGTCATGAGTTGCCAAGGCTATGGAAGCCTTTTGATTTCACTGACTCTGATCATATTTAGACAAGGTCATAGTCAAAGTGGAAGTTCTCTCCTCCCTTCAGAGAAAGGTACCTCCTTCTTTGATGACCTGTTCTTTCTACTGGGATCTCACTTGCGGAGATCTTTCATTTAGGTTTTGTGGTTTTTTTTTTTGTTTTTTTTTTTTTTTTTTTTTGCCAGAGTGTCTTGGCTTTCCATGCCTGAAATACTCTCATGGGCTTTTCACCTGGATCCGCATGCCTTAAGGGCTGATTCTGAGGCCAGAGTGCTATTTAGGACATCTGCCATTCTATGAGTCTGCTGTGTATCTCGCTTCCCATGTTGGATTGTTCTCTCCCTTTTTTATTCTATCAGCTAGTATTTGCAGACACTAGTCTTGTTTATGTGATCCCTTTGGTTCTTAGTCCTATCATTATGATCAATTGTGAACAGAAATTGATCACTGGCACTAGTGAGATGGCATTGGTACATGCCACCTTGATGGGATTGAATTGGAATCCCCTGGTATGTTTCTAACTCTACCGTTTGGGGCAAGTCAGCTTGTCCTCTCTATTTTTTTAATTTTACAAAGTTCAAGAATACTAATTGAATTTACTATAGACTTTGGGAAACTAAAAAGAGTACTAGAACTTTCTGTGTAAATATTTGCTCTAAAAGGATAAGAAAAAGCTAAAGTAATAGAGCAGATCCCCTGAGCCAGCCCTATCCATGAAGGAAAGTGAGCCATGATTCAGAGTAATGTTGAATTTAACATATGCAAAAATGTGGATAATGAACAGAGAGCCATAAAATAGTTGAATATTTTAAAAAATAAGTTCCTGGTGGTGGCAATATTGTTTGTAATATTCTCTAATATGCAGACATATCCACTATTAATGTGGATGACATATTTAAGAAATCTCAAACTAATTATCCTCAAGCACCCATTTCCTTTAAATATTCTTGCCTCGTGTGTTTTAGTGTGTTGTGTAACCTTGATATATCACAGAAAGGTGACATTTACTATTAACAAAAGAAGCAGAACTCTATGCATGTTACATACATATATGGTTAATATTAAGTTCCAAGAACAGATAGAAACATCTCTGTGACATGTAATATTAATGTCAGGAAAGGTTGTTTTAAAATTTTTAGTGAGTCTAAGAACTTATCTAAATTTGTCAAGTTTGTTATAGGCTACAAAGACATTGATTATACTATAGACAATTTACATTATAAATATTTGCATTCAATCTATTAACAACTTTTCATCCTTTGAAATAATTGTAAAATTATACTAGTCTGTAATTGGGAATCATTTTTTATACAGAAAGAACAGGCAATACTTCCCTTCACGTGTATTATATATTTTTAAGATTTACTTAATTTTTTAAAAGTCAGAATTATAGAGAAAGAGGGGGAGAGAGACAGAGACAGAGACAGAGAGAAAGAGAAAGAAGAGGAGAGAAGGGGGAGAGAGAGAGAGAGAGAGAGAGAGAGAGAGAAATAGATCTCTGCTCCCTAGATTTCCACAATAGGCAGTGCTGGGCTGGGCTGAAGCCAGGAGCCAGGAGCTTCATCCAGGTTTCCCACATGGGTGGCAGGGGTCCAAACACTTTGGCCATCTTCTACTGCTTTCCTAGGCCATTAGCAGGGAGCTGGATTGGAAGTGGAGCAGCAGGGACATGAACCTGTACCTCAAGTGTTTTTTAAAATGAGGTTAAAAATTTATCATAATGAAATATTACTATTAATATATAGACACAATGTCAAGAGAATTAGCATAGTAAAAAGTTGGTTCTTTGACCAAAAAAAAAAAAAATAGTAAAATAGAAAAGCTTATGTAATGAGGAACAGCAAAAAACAAAAAAGACAAGTAACATTAGAAACTCAAAGCACATATAGATATGGGATCCAGTAGAGGTTACAAATATAATTAACACAATTTTATTCCAATAATTTTGCAAAGCTAAATAAAATACATATTTCTAGAAAAAAACAACTTATCTAATGAGAAGAAACAAAATATGGAGACTCATAGCTATTAAAAAATTGAAATGATAGGAGAACTCTCTTTAACAGCGACAAGAAAAATAAAACACTAGGTAGACTCAGAAGCTTTTATGGAAACTTTCACCAGATATTCAAGAAAAAGATTACTGCAAGTGTTTACAAAATTTTTTAAACATAGAAAGTAGAATAGTCTCTGTGTGTAATATAGTGTCTATCTTTCCCTTGGCACCCAAGAATAAGATCATGCATCCTCATTCCATTCTTTTGGCTTTCCCATTGACTTTGAGCTTGACTGTGGAAAGGTCGAAGCCCTGCACACAGTTGCTGTTTGACCTGAATCCTGAAGACTTGTGGAACTCAGATGAGCACAGCCTAGCCCAGCTCAGCAACCACTTAGATTTTTGGGATTGTTACCAGCATATAAATTAACTAATACTCATATACTTGTCCAGTTATTCTACAAAAGAGTGAAACCCTGAAACAAAAATTTCTGTTTGTATTACTTGATAATATGATTGTTTCCATAGAAAACCCAAATATAATCTATAGTTTACATGCAGGAATAATAGTCATAAGAGACATCTGGACTTCTGGTTTTCACTGCAGTGTGAAAAGCACTTGGAAATCATTCCATCTTAATAAGCAAAACGCTGAAGAAAGTGAAAGATCAACAACTTTCCCTATGTTTTTCAGAGGCATCGGGTTATATGACAAACCAAAGCCCCAAATTGGAGACACAGTCAAGTAAATACAGAGAATCACAACTTACCAGACCAAAAAGCCACAAGTAGAAACTTAAAATGAGACGAGTATCAGAGTAGGAAAATCTAACCTCTAACTGACAAATTGCTGGAGATTCAGTGTAAGTCTTGAAGAACCTCCAGAGGGGTGCGGTCATAGACGCTACTTCCAAGAGCCCTGCTAGATACTCAACAGTGAATTTCTGTCGCTCCCCCATTCGCGGAGGAACGACACAGGACCCTGCGCTGTTCTTTCGTCTGCTCGGCCCTTCCCGGGTTTGCTGCTGGTCCTTCCTGGGTTGGCTGCTGACCCCTCCACCTCCGTGGAGGGGCGGCTCCCCCTGCCACTTTCCCCACTTCCGCGGGGGAGCAGCACACCGCTGGCCGGCTCTCTCGGCTCTCTCGGGGGCTGCTAACATGTTATCCGGATGTTCCTGGTGCATGTTGTCTCTCTCCTCCTTTATAGCCCTCTTCCACCAATCCCAACTCTGCTACCCACACGCCGAGCACGCTGCTCTCCTCCAATCAGGAGCAGGATCAGCTCCTGCAGCTTATCAGTCAAGTTGGCGAGAGGCAGCTGCGTAGAAGTTGTTTACTCCCTTTCAGCGCCATATTGTGGGAGAGCAGATGCATAGAATAAGTCTTAATTCCAGTAACTTAGTCTAGTCCGAGTTGCTCCCCACAAATTTCAGAGGAGATCTCACACTTGAGACAAAGAGGGGGAAAGTGAGCATTTTGGAACACCTTCCAACTTTCTGTTTTTAGTAAGGTCTACGCTTACAACCTTCCTGGGGTCTAACTAGCCAAAGACAGGGAAATACCCAACTCAGCACCTTTCAGCTATCTTGTCACACCTGGGGAGGAGAAAAACCTGAGAGGCACCTATGAAATTCACAGCAAGGGACATGGACTCACTGAGACTGAAACCTGATCATAGTACTATAGAATGCTTACGCTCCTCATGCACTTTATTTTAAAAAATATTTTATTTGTTTATTTGAGAAGTAGAATTACAGAGAGAGACAGAGACAGTGAGAAAGGTCTTCCATCCGCTGGAAAAGGAAACAAACCACCTTACCTATTGAGAAGCAAAAATACGAATTACCTCTAGTTTCTCCTCAGAAAACTTGCAAATAAGAAGCATTGACATTAAAAACTCCCCAGCCCAGAATTTTCTACCCTCTGAAGTTATCCTTCAAAAGTGAAAGAAAAATAAAGAACTTTCACGCAAACAAAGATTGAGGAAATTTGTTTCTACTGGAACTGCCTTGCAAGAAATGTTAAAAGAATTTTTCAGAGATAAGGAAAATAATATAGATCATCCAATCCCAGTAAAAGTCCAATAAAGTCATTTTATGAGAATCAACAAACTGATTTTGAAGTGTGTATGGAAAATCAAAGACCAAGAATAGTCAATATAATATTGATGGAGAAGAAACAAGTCAGAGAACAGACACTGTGTAATTTAAAACTTTTTATAATGTCCAAGTTGCCAAGGCAATGATGTATTGGAGAAAGAATAGATGAACAGGTTAATGGAACAAAATAAAGAATCACAAAACAGACCCACATAAAAAAAATCAATGAGTTTTTGACAAAGGAGCAAAAATAATATAAAGGAACAAAGGTAGTTTTTTCAACAAATGGTGCTGGAAAGTCAGGGCATGTGCATGTAAAAATGAATAAACACACAGACTACACAATCTTCACAAATATTAACTCAAAATGGATCACAAATTTAAATGTAAAAATAAAATCATAAAACTTTAAGAAGATGATGAGGGAGAAAATCTTTTTTTTTTTTTTTGAAGATTTTATTAATTTACTTGAGAGGCAGAGTTAGAGAGAGGTGGGGAAAACAGAGAGAAAGGTCTTCTATCCGCTGGTTCACTTCCCAAATGGCTGCAATGGCCAGACTTGTGCCTATTCAAAGCCAGAAACCACGAATTTCATCCAGGTCTCCCACACGGGTACAAGGGCCCAAGCACTTGGGCCATCTTCCACTGTTTTCCTAGGCACATTAGCAGGGAGCTGGATTGGAAGAGGAGCAGTCCGGACTTGAACCAGTGCCCATATGGGATGCTGGCACTGCGGGAGGAGGCTTAGCCTACTATGCCACATCATCAGTCCTTGGGGAGAAAATCTTAATGCCTTGGGTATAATGATGATTTTTTAGATAAAATAAAAAATTACAACCCATGAAAATGATAACAGAAAAGCTGGACTTCACTGAGATTAAAAAAAATAAAAACAACTTCTGCTCTGTGAAAGACAATGTCAAGAGAATGAAAAGGCAAACTGGGAGAAAATATTCGTAAAGAAAACAGTTGGCTAAATGATTTGTAATTCAAAGTATATAAATAACTCCTGAAACTCAACAACAGGAAATCAAATAACTCAATTAAAAATGAACCAAAGACCTCAGCAGTTGCCTCACAAAAGAGGTACAAATAGCAAGCAAACACATGAGAAGCTGCTCGATATCATGTGTTTGGAGAAGTGAAATTTAAAAAAGGGGATACCACTACACATCTGCTAGAACCTTTAGAATCCAACACATTGACTACAACAAATGCTGGTGAAGATGAGGAACAGCATGAACTATATTAGTTTGCTAAGGCTGTCCTAACAATATGACACAGGTTAAATAACGGAAACTATTCTCATAGGATTCTAGACTGAAAGTCTAAGATCAAGGTGCTGTTAGGATATGTTTCTGAGGCTCTTTTTCCTGGCTTGCTGACAGCTGCCTAACTGGTGTGTCATCTAATGGTCTTTTCTCTGAATGCACATGGAAAGAGATATATCTGGTGAACACATACATGGATGCAAGTCCTAAAGGCTTTATTTAACTAAAAGCCTTATCTGCATTGGCAGGTTGGGACCTCAGCATCTCAACTTGGAGGGACATGATTTAGTGCATGACAGGAGCGCTCATATATTCCTAGTGGGAAGGTAAAATGTTACACCCATACTGGAAGACAGTTTGAGTGTTACGTCATACGCTTACCACATTAGTCACATTAGTTGGAATTTTGAATTGAAGATATATGTCTACTCAAACCCCTACACACATATGTGTTTAGCAGCTTGATTCATAATTTGTAAAACTTGGAAGCAATCAAGATGTCCTTCGGTAGGTGACTCGATAAATAAAGTATGGTAAATCTAGACAACGGAATATTTTTCACTGCTAAAGAGAAATGAGCTATCAAGTCCTGGAAGCAACTTAAATATATATTGCCAAGTGAAAGAATCCAATATGGAAAAAGTTAATGCTGTATGATTCCAACTAGATGATGTTCTGGAACAGGCAAAACTACGGAAACAGTAAAAGGATCAGTGATTGACAAGGTGGTTGATCAATGATTGATCAGTGATATACTAGGTGGCAAGGACCAATGACAGGCAGAGCATGAAGGAATTTTAGGGAAGTGAAAGTATTCTGTATTATACCAAAAAAGGGAACATGTATCATTGTAAATTTGTCCAAATCCATATCATTTACAACACCAAGGGTGAGCCCTGGTGTAACTATGGACTTTGGGTGATGATGATACATCAATGCAGGTTCATTGATAATAATAAATGATCATAATTGATAATAATAAATGTACCACTTCAGGTGGATTATATTGATAATGAAGGAGGCTGTGCATGTGTAGAAGCAGGGAGCAGACGAGAATTATCTGTACTTTCCCCTCAATATTTCTCTGAACCTAAAATTTTGCTAAAAATACCATATTTTAAAAAAGATACCTGACAATGTAGATTCTTATGGGATCTGCATACAAAACTTAATTGCATATATCTGCACCAACAGTAAATACTTAGGTTGTGTAATTGTGAAAAATTGAGTATAACTAAAACAAAATATATAAAGTTGTTCCTACTATGTTGTCATTGACACATTTCAAAAATCCTTGATTTATTTAATTTCACATTCAAAATTATAAGAATTATGGTGAAAATCTTCACAAATTTGCAATCAGATCACTATTAAAATTATAGCTAACTTAGTTAAAATAAGGCACAATTATAAAGGGTGTTGTGTTCCTGCTATATAAAGAAATGCTTACATTTCTTTAAGATCTTACTTTTTTAAAAGGCAAATAATCATGGTGAGAGAGGAACCTAAAGAATTGTTAAATTGCTGAGTGATGGAGTCAAGGACCATCTGAACAGATTGCGGAGAACCATATAAGTCTTCTATGGGAAAGCGGGTGTGGTGTAACTGGGCCAAGAGAAGCATGGAGATGAATGGATTTTGTGTGCAATCTGTTTCACCTTTGCTTCCTACATGCATCGATGTTTATGTTGTATTTAAATGTTGCTGCTGGGTGATCAAAAACACAAACCTGCTGGGGAAATCCGTGAAGTAATGTAAATTTTTTCCAAAGTACTGATCTCAGTTTATATTTATAGACTTAGTTTTTTTATTATTATATTTACAAATATAAATTGAAGGAGAACACACTCTACCTAGGAACACATTCAGCCAAAAGTATCCAAAAGCAGTACTGGAAAAACACGTAATATTATTTAATTCTGTTTTTGAAATGCCTTAATAAACAGTGTTTTACATTGTGCTCATGGACATGAAGATTCCAAATTGCAATTATTCTCCTAAATTGATAGCTTGAATGGAACTGCATTTCACTTCAAGGCAATGAAAATCCCAATGTAATTCTTTAAGAAAATTTTCAAGATGATTCTAAATTTATATGAAAGAAAAATGACCTTAAAATTCCTAAGAAGTATAGGATGGGAGGCCTTACTTTACCAAGATTTAATATAAAGTTATAGTAACGAAGACACTGTCTCTTGTGGGATACCAATAGAATTTTTGAGCAGTGAGCTTAGAAATAGAGTCAAACATATATTCAAACTTGATTTAAGAGACAAAAGACGTTGTAGATCCTTGGAGAAAAAGTGTTTAATTCAATAAATGATTCTGGGAGAATGGGACAGAAGTGAAATTGAATCCCTACTTTCTACCATATACAAAAATCATTACTGATGGATTAAAGGTGAAAACGAGAAAGAGAAAAATGTAAATTTATAGAAGAAAGTAAAGGAAAAATTCTTTTAAAGTTATGTTAGGAAATGATTTCTTAAGCAAGAAGAATATACATAAACATATAAGAAAAGATGAATAAATTGAATTTCATCAGAACTAAAAGCTTTTATTCATCAAAAGGTACCATTAATATCAGAAAAGGACAAGTCACAAAGTGCAAAAGATTTGACATAAGGAAAATTACCTAAGGATTAACATGTAGTATGGGATGTGCATGTCTATGTGCATAAAACTAAATACTAGATATTACACATACATACATACTGGATATCATGTATAAAATATCCAATGTTCCAATAGCAAAAAGCCAAATACCTCACAAGGGACTGGGCAAAATGTGGGTAAGGATGTCACAGAAGAAGAAACATAAATGGCCTCTAAACATATGAAAAATGCTCACCTTTGCTAGTAACCAGAAACACTCACCAAAACCACAAAAAATACCATTTCCTTTCACCATAGTCACAAAAATTGGGATGTTTAGTAAACCAGATGTTGGGTGAGTGCATTCGTCTGCCAGGAATGTCACAACAAAATGCCACACTTGGGAGAGACTAATTTCTCACAGTTCTGGATGCCATCAGAACTGGGGTCTGGTTGAGGTCTCCCTTCCTGGCTTCTACCATGATCTCACCTGGACTTTCCTCTGCGTGCCCATGGAGAGAGAGAAAGAGAGGCCTCCGGTGTTTTCTCCTATTCCTATGAAGACCTACCAGCCTTTGAGACTCATCCTTCCACCCTTATTTAATCTTAATTACTTCTCTAAATGCCCTTCTCCAAGTATAGTCACAATGAGGGTTAGGACCTTGGTATATGAATTTAGGGGACACAATTCGGTAGACAACAGTGAATATAAAGCAATGAGAACTCATCTCCTCATAGTAGAGGTGCGTCTGACAAATTGCTTGAGCTATTTTAGAAAATATTTTGACAGTAAAAGGTTTTTTGACAACCCGAAGTGTTGAAGTTGTGCCTTCCCTGGGTTTAGTAATTTCACTCTTAGATATGAAAATTTCATAGAGTTGCCAGATTTAGCAAATAAAAATACAGGTTGCCAAATTAAATTTTATCCCAGAGAAATGACAAATAAATTGCAGTCTATGTATGTCTCAACTATTACATAGAACATTCCTATATTTTTAAAAATATTCATTGTTTCTCTAAAATTTTAACTGACTGTCCTGTATTTTACTTAACAGTTCTAGAAGGTTGTGCATATGTGCAAGAAAGACATATACAAGGTTGCTCATAGCAGCATTGCTTGTAACATAAAAACAAAGAAACCAGAAATAATTACACATTTATCAGCTTGAGGATGTATAAATAACATAATAAATAAATAAATAAATGAAGATATATAAATATTTCAAAGCATATGTGTTTAAAGTTCTGTTACACACATCCCTTTGGATTAATGTCGTGAACTTGACACTGAGAGGAAAAATGCAAGTCATGGAAGAAATATATACAAAGTGATTCCACATATATAACTTCAAATGATATAAAAGGAAACAATGCATTTTAAAATATTTATATAAAGTGGAAAAATGCAACATAAGTAAGGTGGAGACAAATGTGCAATTCAGACTAGTGAGTACTTCTGGAGAGAAAGATGAAAGATGTGGTGCAGAGGAGCCCCTAGAGTACTTTGGAAGTGTGGGTCATATTTGATTTATCTTGGGTATATGAATTAGTATTTTGTTTTCATAAAAAAAAAACGTTGTGGGCAGATGTATGGGTAATAATTGTCATCACTTGGGATTTGTTTGCATCCCATGTTGGAGTACCTGGGTTCAAGCCCTGTGTGTTCTCTGATCCAGCTTCCTACCTTTGGGAGGCAGCAGTTGACAGCCCAAGGACTTGGGTCCCTCCCACCCACTTGGGAGACCCAGATGGAGTACAGGGCTCATGGCTTCAGCCTGGCCCAACCCTGGAAGTTGCAGGCATTTGGAGGGTGAACCAGCCCATGGGAGATCTATGTCTCTGTCTCTCTACCTTTTGAAAAAAATGACAATAAAGAAATTTCAAACATAAACGTTATTTTATAATTCTTTAAACACTCATGTGTAGGTGTACATATGTATTTGCACATACATTTGTAGTTGTCGCTCCCCGTCTTCGTGGGGGAACGACACTAAGCCCTGCCTAGGCTTCATATCCGAGTCACGGCACCATTATGTCGCTCCCCCTCTTCGTGGAGGAACGACACTAAGCCCTGCCTAGGCTTCATATCCGAGTCACGGCACCATTATGTCGCTCCCCCTCTTCATGGAGGAACGACACTAAACCCTGCCTAGGCTTCATATCCGAGTCACGGCACCATTATGTCGCTCCCCCTCTTCGTGGAGGAACGACACAGGACCCTGCGCTGTTCTTTTGTCTGCTCGGCCCTCCCCGGGTTTGCTGCTGGTTCTTCCCGGGTTGGCTACTGTCCCTTCCACCTCCGTGGAAGGGCGGTTCCCCCTGCCACATTCCCCACTTCCGCAGGGGAGCGGCACACTGCCGGCCGGCTCTCTCGGGGGCTGCACAGGTGTTCCCCTTAGATGTTCCCCTTAGATGTTCCTGGTGCATGCCGTCTCTCTCCTCCTTTATAGTCCTCCTCCGCCAATCCTAACTCGGCTGCCCACACGCCGAGTACGCTGCTCTCCTCCAATCAGGAGCAAGTCCTACAGTTTATTGGCTGAACTGGAGGCAGCTGTGTAGAAGCTGTTTTCTTCTCTCCCAGCACCATATTGTGGGAGAGCAGATGCATAGAATAAGTCTTAATTCCAGTAACTCAGTCCAGTCCGGGTTGCTCCCCACAGTAGTCTTTTGAATGTTAGAAACAGCTTTATAAAATAGAAATATAATAGATCCTGGTTAATAAGAGCTTAATAAGTACATTATATGTATTTTTGATTATGTTCATGACATTGTTCATGACTTCCTTGTATTATTGTTCATGACTTAATTGTATTGTGGTTATGTTTTTAAAAATTTTTAATTTACTTTATAATCATACTTAATGCTCCACAAGTAAGAAGTAGAAAGATCATTATTCCATTGTAAGTATTTCTTTAGTTTGTTTCTGAACTGATACATTCCAGATTCTATTTCAGGGTCTATTCTTGTCAGTCATAACAATCTTCTAGTTTGGTATTGCTATTATATCCTAACTTCTTTTTGTTGTTTGGACTAGCACAGTGCCTGGTATGGAGAAAAGGGTGAGAACTGGTGTCATCACTGTTAGGAAACTGGCGCAGTTTTAGCCAGGTGGCTGCATGGCCCAGCTACCTGAGCCAGGCTCCACCCCCATCCTAATGGCATTCCTGCTCCTGCTTCCCTGCCGGCCCTCAGGCAAAGTTTTAAAAGGGCCTGTTCCTGAACAGGTGCTCTCTTGGTTCTTTTATCTTGACTCTCTCCTGCTCTCTTGGCTCTTGGTTCTTCTCTCTTGGCTCTGCTCTCCTCTCTCCTCTTCTCTGCTCTGCTCTATCTTCTCTCCCTGCTAGCTCCTCTCTTCTCTGTTTCTCTCTTATATTCTCTTTCTCTCTTTTTCCTTCGCCACCCCTTCACTCTGGTCTGTAGGGTGTTCCCCAATAAACCCTTACCCTGGTGTCTGGTGTGCTTTGCGACGGCTAACATTAATATATAACAATCACCATGTGTTTTTGGGGGAAGGGGTTAGTATATTGCTTTAGGCAGCACAGTTAGTAAAATGTAAGTCTAGGTTTGAACTTAGGTCTGATTTCAAAGTCCAGATCGTTTTCTGGGGTAATAAAGCCTTCCATTCTAAGGGACCCAATGTTCCCAGAACACTCCTTGTTACAAGCTGAACTTCTAGGTTCAGTCATTAAATGTAGTATACAGTGAAGAGATAATTAAAATACAAGCAAAATAGAAAATATTAGAGTGCATTATACATAATGAGAGGAATTACTGTTTTGTGGATTTTTTCTTTCCATTTTTCTGTGTCCATACATAACGAAGGAAAACATACTTCTTACTATGGGTTGCAGTCAAAAAATTTGAAAGCCTCTGAAATACAGAAATAATTTTTTCTTCCTGATTGGAGTTTTCTAATTTCCTCCTAATTAGACTTTTCACAAGAGTAAGAAATGTGAAAGTAACACAAAGAGGATGGATGTCTTTCAGTTGTCTTGCCAATAACTCAGTTTTCAAGTCACCCATACTGATGTCACCCATTCTCCCAACATTCCCTGCCATGGCAACATAAACCCACACACGTGGCTTGCACTGCATCTATCTCCTCCATTGTCTCAGCCTCACTACTTTACCATTTTGGGGACCACTGTCGTTGACCTTCTTTAAACAAAGTCTGTCAAAGTAGGTCTCTTGATTTCCCATTTTATACCTGTTAATTAAAAAAAAATTTTATTTGACAGGTAGAGTTAGACAGTGAGAGAGAGAGACAGAGAGAGAGAAAGGTCTTCCTTCCGTTGGTTCACCCCCCAAATGGCCGCCACGGCTGGCACTGCACCAATCCGAAGCCAGGAGCCAGGAGCTTCTTCCAGGTCTCCCACACTGGTGCAGGGGCCCAAAGACTTGAGCCATCCTCCACTGCCCTCCCGGGCCCCAACAGAGAGCTGGACTGGAAGAGAAGCAACCAGGACTAGAACCTGGTGCCCATATGGGATGCTGGCACTGCAGGCGGAGGATTAACCAAGTGAACCACGGCGCCGGCCCCATATACTTGTTAATTTTTTAACCATTTTAATTCCTCCACCTCTTTAGAGGAAAGTGAACTTTCTAAAGGAAAGGACATCAGGCAGAAATGATTTCTCTGTTTCAGAGAATTTCAAATATTTTGACTGCCATCGATAGTACTTTCTAACGGGCCGCTATGACACCATCTCCACTGCTTACAATCAGTGACTCTCCTGGTATTCTAAATGGCGTTCACTCTCCTTTGTAGCATAAGCAGAAATCCCCCTTGCAAGCCCTGTCTTTACTCCTTGGTCATGTCGGGTCACTTCCTGTCAACGTCAAACCAGCACAGTGAACTGCTTTGAGCTCCCCCAATGCACCATGCTTATGGGCACCTGCATTGGCATCATTCATCTCCTCTGGCAAAACAAACTTGGCTTGGATTCTCTGTACCCACTTTATACCAAATTAAGGCCTTGGACCTACCCTTTGGTTAACTCATCCCTACCCTCACCTTGGCTGGCAAGCTTCTTATAGTCATGGATGATTTGGTCACTACATCATCCCAACACCCACCCAGCCTAGTTCTGGGTGTGAAGTTGGTTTGAGGGTTGATTGAAAAGCTCATAGGCAAATAAATTCAAAATAAAGCATAAAAAATTAATTTTGAAAGATTTTGGATCAGGCCCTCTGTAACTAGTTACTCAAAACATCTGTCTGTAGGCAGTTTCTGTGAATATGCGCCCTTCAGTGACAACAGCAACTCTGAAATGGTTCTCAGTGGTATAAAAATAAACAATGGAATTACACAGTAGTGGATTGTTTAATCTTTTCCAGGATCACACTGATCCTATCAGTGGAGGGAGGACTTTCTCCATGGTAACATTACCTTGAATACAAAAGCTCTCCCACTTTGAAAGCAATCAATCTGAGATGCTATTCCTGCCAACTCCTAGTCCTGATTAGCTGGAACCTTCTACCAAAAAGAGTGCCCATAGAACAAATGATACCTCGTGTCCTATTTATGGATGAAAAGGAGACACAAGTTCTGGTTTGTGGATATTCACTATAATCAGTGCTACAAAATGCAGCTACATAGTACCTGCTCTAAGCAAGAGAACAAACTGAACAATGTGTTCTTTACTTTTGAATAATGAAACAATACTAGAAACAATTAACTCTGATATCTCTTCGCCCTGATCAGTGATTCTGTGCCTCCAACTGCCTAAGAATTTACAACTTCAAGGCTTAATATTGGATAAGTCTCTAATACAGAAACACCCAGAATTACCAAGACTTGCAAGCACTGGTAAGAATGTAGCAAAGCACAGAGAGCTGAAGTGTCAATGATAAACTATTGTGACAGCTTCAATGCTAAGGCACTAAAAACACAGGCAACATGACGTGAGGAGCAGTAGAGTCTAACCAGTAATTAAGATAAGTATTGTGTCAAGACATTCATAGACTTACATATCTGATTTTAGACATTCACTCTAGGTTCTGTATTTTAGAGAAATTTAGATGGAAATGAGAAACAAAGGTTATTGCAAAAATAGTGACTAGTATGATTATTGTCAATAATTTTTAAAATTCATAGCAATGTTTTGGAAACCTTGATGGGAACCATCATGTTAAAGCTCTGTCAAATGTTTTATCCTTTGAAGGACAGGACAGGTGGGAGAATCTAAGGTTTCACTTTATTTTGATCAACTTGTTGAACCATGAAAATGAAATAAATGAAAGTAATTCACGCATGTAACAGGTATTTACTGAGTTCATACTGTGTCAGGCTGTGTTCTAGACTTTTGAGCTGTACAATGAGTAACAGCTTTGTGGAATAGTCTAATTGCTCTAGAGGGGAAGTTGTGGCAGACAATAAACTACATAAGAAATGAGAATAAATGGTACTGTATGAGAGTAGAAGGTAACAAGGAGAAGGAGGAAGAGGAAAGGAAGGAGATCTTAGAGAAAGAGGAGGAGATCTGGGTGATGGTAGGTGCTGTGGAAAACAAGAACAATCCAAAGAGTGGGTGGAGGTAAGGAAGTCTCATTTTCTAGGAATGAGGGCTTCCATAGGATGCAGGATTTTCCTTGTTGAAATAGAGACAGGGCCGGCGCCATGGCTAACTTGCCTAATCCTCTACCTGCAGCGCCAGCACTCCGGGTTCTAGTCCCAGTTGGGGCGCTGGATTCTGTCCCGGTTGCTCCTCTTCCAGTCCAGCTCTCTTCTGTGGCCTGGGAGTGCAGTGGAGGATGGCCCAAGTGCTTGGGCCCTGCACCCGCATGGGAGACCAAGAGGAAGCACCTGGCTCCTGGCTTCAGATCGGCACAGCGTGCCGGCCGCAGCGGCCATTTAGGGGGTGAACCAACGGAAAAGGTAGACCTTTCTCTCTGTCTCTCTCTCTCTCTCTCACTATCTCACTCTGCCTGTCAAAAAAAAAGGGGGGGGGGGGCAGGCCAGAGTAAACCAGGATGTTTGATGAGCACAGCCAGACCTTCAAGTACATCATCATGGGCCATGTGACATGTCCAGATGTCAGCTACATGACCTCATGTAGTACAAAGGGACTTAGAAACTGTGATCTAACTGAACACAGAACACAGGAAGTGAATGGAACAGACCACTGGAAGGCTTCAAGTTTACATAGAGTGATAAGATAGTTGAAAATTTGAAAAAGAGGGATGATATTTCAGTTACTTTTACTATTTATTATTGTATTTTAAATATAAGGCACTCTTATGAGCATTTGGAAACACATATGCAATTTAATCCTCATAGCAATCTTACAAGACAAGTATTCCTATTGTCCTCATGTTACAGAGGAGGAAACTGAGGCACAGAGAGTTTTGACGACTTTCCCAAACTCATTGAGCTATAGATGACAGAGCTGGTCTAAGTAGCACCTGCATGTTTTTAAGCACTGCAGTATTCCCTACAGCGGCAATTTCCAGGATTTTGTAGAATCCTCAGAAAAATGCAATAGATGTGATTTGTCTGTTATTGTTCTTTATATACAGGAGCAAACTTTCTCCTCCTGTCTTCCTGTTAATACCTTCCCTCCAAAGGAATGATGGTCAAAAGCAATACCCATAGTACATGTCTTTGTGACGGATAGGACAGCAGTGATCAAAAAGCAAGGGAGATGATTTCACAACAGTCTCAAAGACCTCTGCCACAGACTGCTTCCAATATCTTCTTCCTTTACTTTCTCTTTGTTTCACAAGATAAAATTAAATTATTTTAGTCATTTTGCCTAACACTATGGACATAAACATTTTGCTCTATCACCATTTATTTAAGTATGACTTTTGTGAATTTTTTTTTAGAAAACAGTTTTATATTTAAAATATTTAGTCACCTGTTATCCCTACATCAACACAGCACAACACATAACATGTAAATGCATATCAGAATAAGCACAACACTGAATCATCCATTACTAGAGTTTGTGAGTGTTTTTAATAATGGGATCTGCATGTTTTAAAACACTGCCATGTGTGAGCACATACTACTAGTTTGAAAACAAAGTGATATAATCTCTATAAAAATATTCAGATCAAATTCTATAACAGATTGAGTAAATATTCATTATCTTGCATAATCAAGAAATATCCCAAACATCAAAAGATTTGTAAGACTGCATAATATTTAATTCTGCACATATACCATATTTTCTTTATCCATTCATTTCACTGTGGTCCATAAATATGTGCAATTATTTTCAATACATTTTTAGAAAGATAAATACATAGTTCACTTTCCATGTAACCTTTAAAAAATAATAAGCCATTGGGGGGAAAATCAAGGCTTATGCTAAGGCTACGTACCAACACAGAGAAAAAAGTAAAAAGCCAACAAGATGAAGACAAAGCAGTCATAAAAACTCTGTATGAGCAACAGGGAAAAATAGTTTTAAAAACAGACTACACTAGGATAAAATGATCAGAAGATCTTGAGATTAGGGAGATTAGTTATGAAATAGGATGCCCCAAAAGCTGGTTATAAAACTGATTAACACAATCAGATTATAGTTCTGCTAAAATCTCCACCAGGTAAGTTGATATTTTTCAGCAGATCATTTTCACCTCTAGATAAAACAAAATATGTTTATAAATGGAGAATAATGCATGTTGATTGCTCACATAATTATTTTTCCTAAAATCATGGAAATTGACTTCTCATAAGCTCTAATATTAGTGAATATTAGGAATATTTTAGTGTGTCTACAATTGCTAAAATATCTTTCTTAGGATGGAATTGAGTATTTAATTACTTGCACATATATGGCAGCATTGCAAGGTTACAATTAGTATACTTTCATCTCATTCATAAATTGAGAAAGCCTTTCCAAGCCTAATTAGTGGATTATGGGCTTGGCTTCAGAGTGGGCAGTGACAGTAATAAATAGAGGAACATGTTTTCTTTTCTTTCTTTTCTTTTTTTCTTTTTTTGGACAGGCAGAGTTAGACAGTGAGAGAGTGAGAGAGAGACAGAGAGAAAGGTCTTCCTTTTTACGTTGGTTCACTCCCCAAGTGGCCGCTACAGCCGGCGCGCTACAGCCAGTGTGTTGAGGCCAGTGCGTTGCGGCCGGCGCGCTGCACCGATCCGAAGCCAGGAGCAGGTGCTTCCTCCTGGTCTCCCATGTGGGTGCGGGGTCCAAGGATCTGGGCCATCCTCCACTGCACTCCCAGGCCACAGCAGAGAGCTGGAGTGGAAGAGGAGCAACCGGGTCAGAATCCGGCGCCCCGACCCGGACTAGAACCTGGGTGCCAGTGCCGCAGGTGGAGGATTAGCCTAGTGAGCCGTGGCGCCAGCCATATGTTTTCTTTTATCAGTATGCTATTACCAGCAAATAAAGAAATTAGGATATATTCATGGGGTTTAAAACATTAATGAGCTTCATGCAAAATGGAATGCATTGGTGGCCTTTAGCAATGAGACACAAATTTTAAATGGAAGCTAAACAGTGCAATCTTAATTTCTTTATTGCAGACTTGAATTACGAAAAAATTAAAAAGTTTTATGAAAAATCCATTGTCTCCAAAATACAAGTATGTCAGAGGATATACTGAGGTTGGAAAACAAAATATAACTTCTATTTGCATTTGTTTAAACCTTATTAAAGTTATTTATAAAATATACTACTTGTATAATAGTGACAGTATTTGTATAAATTTTGTAAGCAACTGAATATACAAATAGTTGGTTAATTTCCAAACTGTCTTTTAATTGATATGGTATATAATCTAAAAAGTATCATGATGGATACAATGTCCCATGATGTTCTTACCCTCTGTACATTGATCTCCTAGTTATTTTAAAGTGAGAATAAAACATGTAAACCATCCTAGAATGGGAATTACTAATAGCTGAAGTAGACACACTCTGGTTTAAAATGATAATATTGAGCAGTTTGAGCACACCTGGAGCAGATGGTCTCTATTCTCCAACGTACATCCTC
Organism: Oryctolagus cuniculus; assembly: GCF_964237555.1. NCBI lineage: Eukaryota > Metazoa > Chordata > Mammalia > Lagomorpha > Leporidae > Oryctolagus > Oryctolagus cuniculus. Next base: position 97,970,300 of record NC_091437.1, on the reverse strand, counting down.
ATTCCTACCTCTGATGTCAGCTGCTCTGGGGACAGTTCAGTGGGAGTTCAGTCTCATGCTGACGGCTGCCAACTCTGACCTGGCCTTGGACCCTTCTGCTTCCTGCCCCTGACTCTTCTTTAAAATACCTTTTGTTAAGAAAAAAGTAATCTAAATGGGGTCAATTTGGTGTTAACTATCTAACCACATTTATTTTGTTAAGGAGTGTGTGATGGCCATTATTACGTATTTCTGGTTTAATACTATGGCCATGAATGACTTAATGAAAAATGCCAACATGAACTGCAGAACTCAGATAGTGTTTATGTGGGCAGATAGCACTCTACTTGCAGGATAAACCAAATAATCCCAATCTACAGTTTGAATGAAAGAAGTAAAGTCATAGTGTTGTATAACTAAAATAAGAATAACTGTGAATGGAAAGCATGACTGATTTGAGAACACTAATGATGCACTCATACTTATGGTCCTTCCCCAAATGATCAAATTTTGAAATCCAGCTGGCGAATCATGCAAGTATACAATGGGGATTCACAATGTTACCCAGTTTTGTATGGTGGTCAAATTTTAAGGACAGTAGTCACCCTTTATCCTCACAGGATATGTTCCAAGACCCAGTGGATATTTAAACCATGGATAGTCCAAATTGTAGGTATATCCTATGATTTTCCCTTCACATACATACCTACTACAAAGTTTAACTTATAAATTATGCACAGTAAGAGTTTAATAATAATAATTAATAATAAAATACACGATTATCAAAATACACTGTAATAAAAGGTAGATACTCTCATTTTTCTTCAGATCGTATAAATCTTTCTCCTTTTACTAAAAGTTAGGTGGATATATATCTTAATGCAATCTACTGTATTTTCAAGTCATGGTTGACCATGAATAACAAACTTTGAAAAATGAAAATGTGGAAAAGGGGTTCTACTCTATGTGCTGGTCTTAGGTAACTCTAGAGTCTTCTCTTTTTTTTCAAAGATTTATTTATTTATTTATTTGAAAGTCATAGTTACACAGAGAGAGAGAGAGGTAGAGAGAGAGAATGAGGTCTTCCATCCGATTGTTCACTACCCAATTGGCTGCAACAGCTAGAGCTGCGCCAATCCAAAAGCCAGGAGACAGGAGCTTCCTCCGGGTCTCCCATGCAGGTGCAGGGGCCCAAGGACTTGGGCCATCTTCTACTGCTTTCCTAGGCCATAGCAGAGAGCTGGATTGGAAGTGGAGCAGCCAGGTCTTGAACCGGCACCCATATGGAATGCTGGCACTTCAGGCCAGGGCATTAACCAGCTGCGCTACAGCCCAGCCCCTAGAGTCTTCTTGAAAATGACCAAATTGAATGTAAAAATCAACATCCACGAAAATACATCTTACCGATTCCAACTTAAGAAAGGATTTGCATTTTGCATTAATTCTCAGCTTGCTCCAGAGACCCCTTAACAGTAGGCACATACTTTCACCATCACTGACCTTTGGATGTTATGATAGTTCTAGATTCTACTGGTCATGAGATTTAGTATCCTCACTGGTAGAAGAGATGATGTTGTATGAGGTTTTATCTCTTATCTGCTCTTGTTTTTCATCTTCTGTGACTATATTTTAATCTTTCTGGTATCTTTGGCTCTTTTCATTTGTCTGCTGTTGAGTGGGAGAAAGTAACTTTTATCTATTTTGGAAAGAACAAGACTCCTCTTTTTATCTTTGGTGAGCTGGGTTTGGGCTGTCTTCCTTTGTACTGGGCTTCATTTCCAAGTGTTCTACTATGTGTGGCCACTGAACTCCTGCTTAATGATCCTTTGTGGTGTCACCTATGTCTCGGGTCTCCTTGTCTTTGCAGAGAATTCACTAGGGACAGCCCAATTGCAGAACCATGACCTTATTGACAACGTCTTTTTTCACTTGCTGACCAGTTTGTCCATCCTCCCACCCTCAATTTTGGTCTCAAAGCCGATTTCCAGTTTGTTCTAAATGAGAGTCTCAATTCTTTGGTTCTGTCCAACCAATGTGAAGTTTTTATGTGGAAAGGGAAAATTATACTTTGAAAACTATAAATGTATGGACATTTTAATGGGTTTGATATCTATTGTAAGCTTAGTATTTGTTAAAATTAAATGTGTTGTCTCCTTTAAATTTTCACAAGTAATCTCATGGTATAGAATTGATTATTCTTTACATTTTAAAATGCAGGGATTAACCATATTTTTAAATAGTACTCAAGATGAAATTATATTATATTATACTGTATTAGGAGGAAGATTAAAAGTCTCACCAGTGCTGTGCTGTAGCAGGTTAAGCCACTGCCTGCAGGACTGGCATCCCTTATGGGTGCCACTTCCAATCCAGCTCTCTGCTATTAGGCCTGGGAAGGCAGTGAAAGGTGGCCTGCCACCCACTTGGAAAAAATAGAAGATGCTCATGGCTCTTAGCTTCAGCTTGGCCTAGGCCAATCCTGAGGCCATTTGGAGAGTGAAGCAATGGATGGAAGTTCTCATTCTCTCTCTCCCTCTCTTTCTTTTTCTGTCTCTTTCTGCATTTCTGCCTTTCAAACCATAAATAAGTATTTCTAAAAAATCTCACTCTCCATGAATTACACAGACCACTGCCTCAATTCTGTTTTATATTTTGACATTCTGATGTACATCTCCATTTCAAAAAGTAATGTGAACTGCGATTGAACAAATAAATCTATGAATCACCAGTGATAGGAGAGAGATTTTTCAGTGTCCAAAGACAGTTATTGATATTCAAGGGGAGAAGGATAGAGTGAACCTTTGAACACAGGATTAAGATCTGAGACACCAGTATGCCATAATGTTTACCTTAATACTTATGCAGATGGAGAGATTTAGAATTATAAATATGTGAAAGTCAAACAGTGCTCAAAAAACAAGAGGTTGGGGTGGGCTTTTAGCCTAATGATAAGACACCTAATGTCCATGTCTGAGTACCTGGGTTTGGTAGCAATTTGGGCTCCTGACTCCATCTCCCACCTAATACACACCCTAGAGGGCAGTGGTGATGGCTCAAGTAATTGGGTCCTTGCCTTGTCACACACCTAGGAGACCTGGATTGAGTTCCCAGCTGCTAGATTCAGCCTGGCCCCATCCCGGCTGTTGTAGGCCTTTGAGGAATGTACAAGAGGATCAGAACTCTCTGCATATGTGCCTACTTGTCTGTCTCTTTTTATATCTCTGTCTCTCAAATAAATAAATAGAGGCTGGCGCTGTGGCGCAGGGGGTTAACACCCTGGCCTGAAGTGCTGGCATCCCATATGGGCACCGGTTCTAGTCCTAGCTGCTCCTCTTCTGATTCAGCTCTCTGCTGTGGCCTGGGAAAGCAGTAGAAGATGGCTCAAGTCTTCGGGCCCCTGCACCAGTGTGGGAGACCTGGAATAAGCTCCTGGCTTCGGATCGATCAGCACAGCTCCGGCCATTGCGGCCATCTGAGGAGTGAACCAGCAGATGGAAGACCTCTCTCTCTGTTGCCACCTCTCTCTGTAACTCTGTCTTTCAAATAAATAAAATAAATCTTAAAAAAATAAATAGATAAATAAAATAAAAATTTTGAAAATATCAAGAGCATGGAGTATGCCAAAGGAACAAAAGAACCAACCAGAAAGAGCCCCCAGTGATCAAAATAATTTGGGCAAAAAGGAAATTATTAATGAATAACCAAAGTGGAAAATATATATATATCCATAATGATTCTCAAAATGATTGAATAAAATTATAGAAAAGGGATAAATTATCCTTAAGATATGTATTACACTGTATGATTTATATATTTAATATACCATATATACATTGTAGTCCTTCAAATGACATATACAGATACCTGGGTTCTCATTTGGTAGATGGGTGAATTTCTTTACCAATTATGTGTGGGCTCAATTTGGTGGACTCACTTTCAAATAAGAGATTATAGGAAGGAAATAGGAGTAATTTCACATTGTAGAGATCTAGCAGACATTGTGTTAACCAAGCGATCAAGGATCACATCACCATGTTATGTTACATTGATATCAAATACTTCAAATATCTCAAACACCTCTCACTGTAATAGGATGGGAAAGGTACCTCTCCTCAGTGACATTCTTTCCCCAAACTCTCAACCCTAAAATACATCAAGCAAACCAAAGTTGATATATATTCTGCAAAACACTGGACCAGTGCTCCTCAAAGCTGTTAGGATTATGAAAGAGAAGAAGGCAGAAACTTTCACAGATCTGAGGAGCACATGGAAACATGAGAACTGAATGCAGTATGACACCCTGGATAATCTCAGAACAGAAAATAGACATTAGTGGTAAAGTGAGTGAAATCCAAATAAAGTTTACAGTTTAGTTCACAGTAATGAACCATCATTGATTTCTTGTTTTTGACAAATGTATCATGGTAATCAACGATGCTAACATTAAGGGAAACTGAGTGGGTGGTGTAAAGAAATTGGCCTTAATACCTTTGCAACTTTTCCATAAAATATTCTGAATTTATCTCATTAAAAAATTCAAGTGGAGAATTGATGCAGTAATCCCATTTTCCTTTAGCAACTGTGCTAAGGTCTTCAGAGTTTGCCACTAAACCTAACCTTGGACTGTGCTTCATGTAGAATGACAAGAGTCCAATTCAAGTCAAACGCCTTTAGACTACCTACTCTATTCAAAAAAGGCAAGGCCTTCACTTTCCACTTCAATTTTTTATTTTAATTTTTATTTAATAATCAAGATACTTTATTAACTGAAAATACTGCTCTTAAGCAGCAGAAACTATCTAAATAAGGAAAAGCTTGAATGGAGAATAAGCCTGTATGCATTCAGTGGGAACTATACATTTGTGACAAATTCACAAATGCAAGTTCAACATGACCCTAGTGGCAGCAAGGCACAGATATATTCTACAGCCTTTGTTTTAAGCAGACTATATATATATATATATATATATATATATATATACATATATATATATATATACACACACACACACACACACTGTAACAGGAGAGTTTGTGCAGAGCAGAGTGAGTCATGGGAAAAGAACTCTCCCTGCTTGTTAACTTTTTGAGCTCTAAATGATGATACATCCTGGTACTTAATGAATGCTATTGATGACAACTATTTGCATCCCTACACTCACGTGAATCCAGGGGGTATATTTATGTGATTTGTGAGAGCAAGTAAAATTTGGAGTGTCCCTTCCTTACCAGAGGAGCTCTTGCTTGTTGCTGCAGTCCAGAGATCTTTGATAGCCTTGGCTGGAACAGGTGGCTTAAGTTCACAGTTAAGGGGTAGCTTTTTCATTTCTGTTGCCAAACCCAAATCTTCTCCCAATAATCGGGAGCTGAAGTGAGACCACTCATGTTTGTACTATTTGTGTATATATTTATACTTAAGATATCATGAATTTAACAAGTAGTAATTTCTGGTGGTGCAAATCTCCGCCTTGCTTTTGAAGGTAGGTGGGTGCTTCGCTGGGTGGGGCAATAAGTCTCTTTGGGAAGAAGTGCTGAGGTCTTGTGAAAGCAGACCTGCCAGTTACACCAGGGTAAGTTTGAAGATGGGATCTTGGAACTTGGTGAATTTTTACTTTTTACCTATTCCAAATCTAAAAGCTCTTATTTCTATGTCTTTCTCACCCTCATGGTATTGACTCATATGCTGACACAGTGACATTTTCATGCTTTTATTAATTAGCAGTTAATGCCAAAAGTGAGGAGCAGGCATTCACAAAGAGGCATATTAAAGACTACATCATTGTCAAAATGCCTAACAGCCAGAAACTGGCAGGAGAATTTGGCAAGCAATGTCCCACTGAGTGATTGTTCTTGTTCAAATCCTCTACAGTATCACAACTTTTTCAGCTGCCTTGAAAATACTTTTCTGGGTGATGTGGGTGGAGTTAATACAATTGTAGTCAAGTTCATGAGGACAATTTTTTAAAAGCAGAAACATTTAACATATATCCACATTTCAGTTTCAAGCAACACTGACAAGTTTCCTCCTCATAATCAAACAATCTCCTAATTGGATGCAATAACCAAATTAGATGAAAATATATTCTACCTCTCTATGACCTAGGTTATTGTACAATGAATTCTATAGGTATGATTGTACATTTTGGGGGCAGTCAGATCTAGAGTTCCCATGTAACAGTTGTGTGACCTATGAAAAGATTGTATTTACTTATTATTAGCTACTTTGAATTTCAGTTATCCTATTCATAAAACTGAGATAACTCATGTCAAAATGATCATTTTTATGACTTGAAGTTGGGTTGAGTTTTTCAATATACTAATTTTCTCCTTGAAATTTTCCCAACTTTTTCCTCTTTCTTCCTTCTTCCCATTCTGAGCAGTTGTTTCTCTGGATTTACTCTGATCAAGTGTGGAAGAAACAGAAGTAGTAGAGAGAGGTTTGTGGGTCCTGTGAGCTAGTAGTCTTCCTGATGCTCTCTGGCAACATCCAGAGAGGCAACAAGTCTTAAAAGAATACACAGATAAAAATTAGAATAGGGCCGGTGCTGTGGCATGATGGGTTAAGCCACCGTCTACAGTGCTGGCATCCCATATGGGCACTGGGTCAAGTCCTGATTATTTCACTTCCAATGCAGTTCCCTGCTAATGTGCCTGGGAAAGCAGCACAAGATGGCCCAAGTGCTTGGGCCCCTGCACCCATGTGAGAGACCTGGAAAAAGCTCTAGGCTTAGGACAAGCCCAGCTCTGGCTGTTGTGGCCATTTGGGGAGTGAAACAGTGGATGGAAGATTTCTCTCTCTCTCTCTCTCTCTCTGTCTCTCTCTCTCTGCCTCTCCCTCTCTGTAATTTCAAATGAATAAATTTTAAATAAATAAATAAATTTTAAAAATGAATAAATAAATTTTTTCAAATAAATACATTTTAAAAAATTAGAATTTTTTACTTTTGTTATAACAAGATTTTCTTGCAATAATGGCTTCTTCTATTAGTAAGAAATAATGAAAGGCTTTTATTTACCTTTAGGCTTAGGTTGTATTTTATTAAAAGAATTTCTAGTGCTTCATGTTGACTTTATTAAATTCTTTGTTTAGAAAAAAACAAGTAATCTGTTTACAAGATCTAAGAGTTTTTTGCTTCAACTATCTAACTTTGTGTTTTTGTCTTGTAAATTTTGTGCCACTTTGATTCAACAGTGAAAAATAATAATAATAATACATAAAAAGTAGAGAGTAGAATGCTGGTTACCAGAGACCTGGCTGCTTAAATGGAAAGGGGAGATGAAAAATACTGTTCAAAGGATGTGCTATAGATAGTTGGTAGGCATATTTTTAAACGTATAAAATAGGGAGACCAAGAATGTGGGGAGCAACTCGGACTAGACTAAGTTACTGGAATTAAGACTTATTCTATGCATCTGCTCTCCCACAATATGGTGCTGGGAGAGGAGTAAACAGCTTCTACACAGCTGCCTCCAGTTCAACCAATAAACTGCAGGAGCTGCTCCTGATTGGAGGAGAGCAGCGTACTCGGCGTGTGGGTAGCAGAGTTGGGATTGGTGGGAGAGGACTATAAAGGAGGAGAGAGACAACATGCACCAGGAACATCTAAGGGGAACACCTGAGCAGCCCCCGAGAGAGCCGGCCGGCGGTGTGCTGCTCCCCCGCGGAAGTGGGGAATGTGGCAGGGGGAACCACCCTTCCACGGAGGTGGAAGGGTCGGTAGCCAACCCAGGAAGAACCAGCAGCAAACCCGGGGAGGGCCGAGCAGACGAAAGAACAGCGCAGGGTCCTGTGTTGTTCCTCCACGAAGAGGGGGAGCGACATAATGGTGCCGTGACTCGGATATGAAGCCTAGGCAGGGTTTAGTGTCGTTCCTCCGCGAAGAGGGGGAGCGACACAAGAACTTTTGTATTATACATTTTAAGTAGATGAATTGTATAATAGGTGATTTTCCTCTCAATAAAGCTATGTGAAAGCAATTAAAAACTCCAGAAAAGAAAGGTCACATGGCAAGGGCAGACTGCTGAGGTCACAAGGTTCATCAGGGCTCTTGGCCCAAGGGTTAGCTGGAAAGCAGCTTAACTTGACCAGATCTGAGAAGTCACCTGGGTAGGGCAGGATGCACATTTCAGTGAGCACATGTGGAAATATATGATCAGTGAGGAAATGCTCATCCCAGTCCAATTCCAGTCTCCAAGGGGCCAGGGTCCTCACTGTGGCTTCAGCTGTCTCCAGCTCTGCTGCGACAGGACTCCATTGTAAGCCTAGGGTGTCAGTACACCTGGTTTGCCTGGAATGACCTCAATCTGCTTGTGAAATGTTTTCTATTTCACTTTTGAAATTTTAATGTTTCTTTTGCTCTTTAAGATGGTGATGAACTAATGTGATAAATCAGCTTTTTGTTACTATTTCTGCTGAAAACAAATACATATTTCTTCTATGCTAATACATGATTTTTGCCTTCTCCTAGATTAGTGTGAGTTTAGCAGATAAAGTCTTCTGGAGACAACGCCTCCTCCCCAAGGCTCTTAACCGAGAGTCATACATAAGGAAAGTACAAAAATGTGGTGTAGCATTTTTTGTTTATCTCAGTGAGGGGAAGTGTGCTACTGGTATTTACTGACCCAGAGTTCAAGGCTTCTAAATGTCCTGTTAGCAGAACCCCACGAAGAATTACTGGAGCCTCTAATCCAAAAAGTGGCTCTAATAAGGGCACCTCAAGTCACAAGGGATAAGAAGGGACTGAAGGACAGGTTGGGAGGCAATATTAGGTTAAGTTTTATAGAAAATCCAAGGAGTTTCTCTATCTTCCTTAAATGACCATAAAATTTCCGCCCAAACCTAGCAATGTAAAAGACACAAAGGGTGCTTTTCTCTTGTTGTCTCCTGTTCTAGCAAAATTTTAACTTTTTGAGGTCCTTGTCGATGCAGAGCTGCATGAAATCAATAAGCACACTAACAAATTTTAAAGATTTTCTCAATTGCACATTGCAAATCCATTAGTCTAGGAGTGGGATAAATCTAAAACAGAGTGCAGTTGTGAAGTGCACAGGTTTCTGGGTGAGAGTCAAAGGTTCAAGTCTCAGCTCCATCATTTACTTGGTCTTGGTAGGTTTATTTAAATGCTGAGTCTGCATTCTCACTTACAAAACAGAGAGTGAAAAATACAAAATGATGCCATTGTATGATTTTTAAAATAGTTTGAACTTGAAGATCCCTGAGAGGAACTTAGAGACCCCCCTCAAAGGTCTGAATTAGGCCATCAAATCATAACAATATCTGATCCAAGCTATAGATTATAGTAAGGATGGGTGAAGATAATTTATAATGAGAATTTATTACCATGCCTAGTGCACAGTAAAATCTCAGTAAATATTCATACTCATTCAATTTAGTCACTCTTAGTCACAAAAACTCTTACAGTATTGGGGTGAAATTATACCCCCATGATACTGGACATAATGGTGCTGTGACCCAGAAGTTTACAGTACCAGAACAACAAACTTTCTATTATATTTCCTTCTGTGACATGGCCTACAATATATGCAAATGTTGGATTCTCAAGACTATAATTTCATCTCTTTGATATTATTTGAATTTCTACCCTTATGAAGCAAAATTTATTTGTAATTTTATATATGATTCAACTTATTGTAGAAAATCAGTAAATTAGAAATGCAAATACCATATTTAATCTCAACTACTAATAGTAAAAATGTGGGTGTGTTTTCTCCTAGTCATGTTATTCTATTCAAGTATGTACTTTAATAGAACTGTTTCGGAAATACAAAAATTATTTTGTTTGTACAGTTAATTTACATAGCTGAATTAGTGAAATTTTCAAAACAAAAATGTATTTGGGTTTATCATAATCCTAACCAACAGTCTAATTTCCAAATTAGTCAAGATGGTTTGGATTTATTTTTTCTTAACTTAGAGGGAAGATAGAGTGTTTTCCCCTCATCCCCATGTGTAGACACAAGTCAAGTTGCTGTATGCATTATGGCATAACTATCGACCAAGGAATTGTTGGAGCAGCTTCCAATGAAACCTAACACAAAGGATATTAAATTAATGTGATAGATTAATTATAGTAATTCACAAATAATTATTTAGGGATCTATGTATTTTATATATTTAACAGCATTCTCGAAAATACTTATATTTTTATTTTCTAAAGCTTTAAACGTATAGACACTTTTCTAGAAAGCTAATTCTTGCAATTAGTGTTTACTAATTAAGCAGCAGTTTTAGCGAACAGTCAGGAAGAGCATAGATGAGAGAGGAGTAGAGACATGGAACTTGGAGATCACTGCCACTGTTGCTTCAGTAGGAGCTGATAGAGAGTTGGATAGAATGGAGTCAACAGATTCACTGGGAAGTGGATGGAAATAGCAGTGCTTTGAAGACAGCATGGGCAGACTGAGTGAAGGGCTGGTGCTGCCATGTGAAGGAGTGAAAGGGCAAGAATGGGTCTTATGTTTCCAGTTTATGTAACTGGTGCATGGAGATGCAATTACAGGATGTGAAACAAAGAAAGAGGAAGATGCTGCATGGCAGATCAGAGTTAACTTTTGGACATGCTCTTTTGTACCTCTGATTCAAGGCCATCTCATGCTTAGAAGAGGCTGCCCTGCACGAGGTCCAAGATTGGACAATTGTGTGTTGCCAACTAGCTGAATGTTGACTAAATTTGCTATATAGTATTTATGACTGCTGACCAGAAAACTGTTGAGATATATTTACTATAGGATTCTCTGTTTTAAGTTTCAGATCACAATTTAAATTTGCTTAGTCAACAAAGAGAATTTACTGGTTCATGAATCTGAGTTCAGAAGTACCCCAGTAACTGCTGGGTATTCCAATATTCAAATAGCATTGTTTTCTGTCTCTGTCTTTTTCTTCAGTATTACTTCATTCTCAGGCTCTCTCTTCCTAGAGGGAAAGACGGCTATCAGCGTGGTGTTAATGCTGTCCTCTTAGCTGTCTGTCTCCATGAAAGTCTAAGGTGTCTGCCTCAGGGCCTTCATGTCATGTGTCAGTGTTTCTAATTACCATGGTGATAGACTTCTTTGAACAAAGTGCATCGCTTGTTCACTCCTTGGCAGGGAAGATTTGCCTCCACCAGAATCATAGGAAATAGGCTCAGAAAAGAAGAAAGTGGTTGTGCTCTGGAAAAGGAGGGATACTGAACAGGCTAGAAACCAGTCAATGACAGAAACAATGACTTTATCTTCTAAATTGTTATCCTTAGAAGGAAATATTGCCTAGCTGATTATCAACTAAAACCAGGTAATGCATCCTTGTCTTTTGTATACCTAAGAATGCTTATACTTCAGTTTGTTAACGGCAGAAGGCTTGCATCCACATCATCCATAGGTGATATCAGGTGGTCAAGATATAAATTTCAAAAAATGGTATCAAAAATAATTCTACGAAATGATTATAATCCAGTGGGAAGGTAAGGATAGGTAGACGGATGAAATAAGAAAGTAGGAAGTAGATCATTTTTAGAACTGGGTAATGAGTAAATCAGAGTTTATTATACTATTTCATTTTATTTGTATGTTTGAATTTTTCATTAATAAAAGTTAAAAAAAATAATGGTGACAGTCATCAGTGAATAGTGGCAGAACACATCGCTTTTCCAATGACAACTGGAAATTATTATTTTATGTCTCAAGATGTCATCATTCTCATTATACCATGGGCTTGTTATGGAAAACAGATGGGAATATGCACTAAAGTAATTTATTATAGTCCTTAATTAGCCAATTACGTGAATCATAGGCCAGAGAGGTTAAGAAAAAAAGGAAACTGAAAATAACCTCATAATATTTTCAACAGATTTCCCTAAAGGATAACAATGTATATACTAGTTGTCATAATGGAAATGTCATGCATTGGGCCTGTCTGCTCTTTGGCTAGAATGTGGAGCTAAAAAAGCCAGGATTGCAGTCTATAAAAAAAAAAAACTGACAAAAATTTCAACTGGAATATGCTAAGATATTAGGTTTAATATTGTCAGAGTATGAAAGACTTCATTTTTAAAAAAAAATTGGGATAGACTGTAATCTGAGCTCTAGCCTTAATATTGAAAATAGAAAAAATAGAAAAAATAATAAAAACAAAAAAAATACTCTTGTATGGTCCTGGAGATGGGAATGTTTTCCCAGTCACTTTATTTAACTTAAGCTTTTTAATCCACTCTAACATAAGAGTGCACAATACTCAGATCCAGAAAGGAATCCTAAAAAGTTCATATCTCTTGACCTTGGTTTTTAGAGTTGGATAAGTAAATTTCCAAATGGTCAATCAAAAATAACCTAAGTTTCTGACATTACTCACTAACTTTTTACCTTACATATCTAATTTTTTGTACTAAAATCAATGGTGAAAGAGATCCTCTGTGATGAGTTTATTATTTTGTTACATTGAAAATGGCTTAAGACATAACAATTTTTGACATTATATTTCAATTTTAATTAGTTAACAGTTAGTGTCTTCTGATTTCTGTTTTGCATGTCACTTCACATTAATGTGTGTGTATGTGTGTGTGAGAATGTGTGTAGACTAAAAGAAGAACAGATGCGTGGGGCCAGGGCTGTGACACAGTGGGTTAACATCTTGGCCTGAAGCGCCGGCATCCCATATGGGCACCAGTTCAAGACCTGGCTGCTCCACTTCCAATCCAGCTCCTGCTATGGCCTGGGAAAGCAGTAGAAGATGACCCAAGTCTTTGGGCTCCTGCACCTGCATGGGAGACCTGGAAGAAGCTTCTGGCTCCTGGCTTCGGATAGGTGCAGCTCCGGCCATTGCAGCCAACTGGAGAGTGAACCATTGGATGGAAGACCTCTCTCTCTCTCTCTCTGCCTCTCCCTCTCTCTCTCTGTTTAACTGTGTAACTCTGACTTTCAAATAAATAAATAAATCTTTTAAAAAAGAACACATGTGTGCATGGCAAAATAGTGTCTATCAACTTATAAATATGCTACCTATTTTATCTTAACCATGTTTTCCCTCAGTAAATGTTTGTTGATCTGAATTCAGCTATGCGAAAGTACCAAGAACAAAGAAGTACCAGTGGCTGGTGGTGTGGTGTAGTAGGTTAATCCTCTGCCTCCGGCGCTGGCATCCCATACGGGCCCTAGTTCGAGTCCTGGCTGCTCCACTTTCAGTCCAGCTCCCTGTTAATAGCCTAGGAAAGCAGATGAGCTTGACCCAAGTGCTTGAGTCACTGTACCCACATGGGAGACCCAGAAGTGGCTCCTGGCTCCTGGCTTCAGATTGGCCCAGTTCCAGCCTTTGTGGCCATCTAGAGGGCGAACCAGCAGATTGAAGATCTCCCAGTCTCTGTCTTTCCCACACTCTCTGTAATTCTGCCTTTAAAATAAGTCTTTATTTTAAAAAAAGAATAAAATAAAAAACTAATTTAAAATAGAAAAGAGAAAGAAGTACCAAGTGTGATTTGCCTTTCCTACCCCTCTGCTAGCATAAGCCTATTGACAAAAGAGAATCAGGGAATGTCCTCTGGGTCTTGTCCAGATGAATGACCTTCATGCTCAATCTCAGTTCCTCCATATTGATTGGAAGCTCTGCCATAGAGGAAGAGGATCCGAGTCTTTTGTCATTTACTGTCTTGTTTCCTTTGTCCTTTGTCTCTGAGTGCTAATTGATATGGCTGGTATACCCAGAGGAACTTTTGGGCACTAGGCACAGATTCTCACATCCAAAAATAAACAAATAAAGAGATTCCAGCCAATTCCACTGAGTACGGATGAGCAGTAGAGTCAAGTGGGATGCAGCCACACAATGGGCATGTGTTAAGCTGATAAATGTGTCCCTGAACTGATGCATTTAGTTCTGTGCTACATTTGGCACCAAATGCAAACCCTTCCCAACTTAGCAATTTCAATTCTTCCCATTAAACTCTCCATGTTCATCTCTTTTGTTTTTCTGACCATCTGTGCTCAGAGTTTTCTCTTATAAAATTTGTAAATATCTTTGCTAAATTGAATAAATCACTTTTTCCATGGGTCAAAGAAAGACATGTTTTTCTGATTCTCCACATAGGATAGAACAAGAACAGAAAACTTGGCTCCTTTCTCTCTTTGCACCTGTATTAACAAGTGAATTGAGACCATATATTTTTGAATGTCCCTGATTCTCAACAATTTTATAGTCAAACAGTTTCTTTAAAACATATGAAAGAAATTATGGTTCATCTTGTTGCTTAAATGATTTTAGGTTCACAATTGTACCAAATAGTCAATAGTCTAAGCGCCTAAGGTAAAATATTATACATTATAGATACTCAAAATATAATTTGTTGAATGAATTAGTAATTATGAATATTACATATTTTGTTGAATTATACCCTCTTTTTAATGGCTAACTCAGACTTGGCACATAGTAGATATCCAATGAATGCTAGGTAAATCTAACAGATATAGGGGCTGCTGCTGTGGTGTAGCGGGTAAAGCCACCGCCCGCAGTATTGGCATCACGTATGGGCGCCAGTTCAAGTCCTGGCTGCTCCACTTCCAATCCAGCTCTCTGACATGGCCTGGGAAAGCAGTAGAAGATGGCCCAAATCCTTGGGCCTCCTCAGCTGTGTGGGAAGACCTGGAGGAAGCTCCTAGCTCCTGGCTTCAGATTGGCGCAGCTTTGGCCATTGCAGCCATTTGGGGAACGAACCAGCAGATGGAAGACTTTCTCTCTCTCTCTCTCTCTCTCTCTCTCTCTCTGTCTCTCTCTCTCTGCCTCTCCTTTTCTCTCTGTGTAACTCTGACTTTCAAATAAATAAATAAATCTTAAAAGAAACTAACAGGTACATTTGAACAACTGGATGATAGATGTAAATCAATGGTTTTATTCATACATGTATGGATTCAACAACTATTTATTGAGAATCTACTCTTTTCCTAGGAGAGTTATAGTACCAGGGCAAATAGAGATACAATCCCTGATCTTGTAGAATTCACATGTTGTGGGACAATAGATATTAACCCAACAATGACACTTAGTACTATGTAGTGGGGAAAGTTCTTTGAGAAAGAAACATGGGTGTAAGATAGAATATAATGAAGAAAAATTTATTTAGCGGATGTGGACAAAAGCTCAGGGAAGACAGCAGGAAAGATAATTAAGAAGTAGATTGGGGGCCTGGGAAAGGAACAGCCTGTATGTGACAATTGGGAAGACTTAGGAAAGTACAAAATCATATGGACCCTTGTAAAGAAACCATTGTTGGTGTTGGTACATGGTGGCAGACATGTGAGACATGATTAGATTTTATTTAAAGATTTTAATGTGATTACAGAATCAAGAAGTGTGGTGGCAGCATGCCTTGCATTGTAAAAACAAGAGTTGCCTCTCCAGATTAAGTTGGAGACAGGAGTGTGCTGTGACTAGCACATATAAGCTTAGCAGATCAAATTGCTGCATCTTTCCCTAATTCTGCATTCAGTGACATCACATTGGCTATTTGAAACTGATAGGATTATTTATACTATGGAAGCTGGCAAATGTTCCAAATCAAAGGTTTTCTCCCCCTGGGGAGCCAGTTCTATATTTACTAATATGCACTGGTTGGAGAAGAAGAAGGATGATTCACCCAGGGCTGGGGGTATTGGAGATGGTTGAAGATCCTGGGGTAATTTGATTTGTTTGGTTAACGACTGGCCCTTTCAAACTTAAATTGATAGTCCCAGCCATTCATCTTCCATGATTCATTTTTTAAAGATTTATTTATTTGAAAGAGTTACACAGAGATAAAAGGAGAGGCAGAAAGAGAGAGAGATAAAGAGAGAGAATTTTCCATCTGCTGGTTCACTCCCCAGATGGCTACAAAGACCGGCTCTGGGTCAGGATGAAGTCAGGAGCCAGGAGATTCATCTGGATCTCCCATCTGGGTGGCAGAGTCCCCAACACTTGGATCATCTTCTGTTGCTTTTCCCAGGCCATTAGCAGGAAGATGAACTGGCACCCATGTGGGATGCTGGCATTGCAGGCAACAGCTTAATGTGCTATGCTACAATGCCAGGCCCAATCAGAACATTTAAAAATATTGTTTGGAGGGATTATAAAAACCATTTTGGAAAACATTTTAACAGTTTCTTTTAAAACTGAACATTTGCGCACCTTATAATCCAGCAAGTACACTGCTAGATGTTTACCTAGTGGTTTGTTGGATGAATACCACCTCAGGAGAGCTGGTAAATTGTTCATGATTTTATAATGTTTCAAGAGAGAGGAAAAAATTATGTTTACACAAAGCTTAATTAGGGCTGCAAGATGCACTTCTACAAGTGGCCCACTTATATGACTGTTGGCAGGAGGCCACAGTTCCTTACCACGCGGACCTCTCCACATGGCTGCTTGGGTATCTTTACAGCATAGCCCTTAGAATGGGGATTCCAAGAACAAGAGCAAGGATATTGTCCTGATTGTCCTATGGCTTAGTCTTAGAACTCATACATGGTCACTTTGGCCACACTAGAAGTAGGCAATGATGTTGAACTCACACTCAAGGTGGGAGAATTCAGCTTTCAAGGGAAGAATTGTCAAAAGTGCTTATGTACAAAATTTGAAAGTAACATACCAGCCTTGTCGTCTGGGTCTCTTACCATATCTTCATAATGGTAAGAACAAAATCAGAAAATGTCACTAGGAATGAAAGGAAGTAAACTTCTTTACTCCAAACTGCTGTTATATTTATGAATTGAAACAAAAGACATTTGAAACTATATGGGCATGTAGAGTAAAACCAAATGGGAGTCTGTCTTCAAAATTTGAACCAGTGATAGCATGAAGACTGGAAAGGGGGTTGGTGGGTAGGTGTTTGGTGCAGCAGTTAACACTATTTGAAATGCTCACATCCCATGTCAGAGTGTCTGGATTCAAATCCAAGCTCTGCTTCTGAAATTGTGACTCCAGCTTCCTGCTAGTGTGCACTCTGAGTAGCAGCACCTGTGAGACCTGGATTGAGTTCAGTCTCCTGGTTTCAGCCTGAGTTAACCATAGTTATTGTGGGACTTTGGAGAGTGAAGCAGTGCATGGAAGATCTCTGTCTCTGTCATCGTGTGTCTCTTGATCTTTCAAATAAATAAAAATAGATAAACCTTTAAAAACTGGTAAGGAAAAAAAGGGTGAATTATAATATGCTTTTTCCTAGTGCAATCAAAATCATAACAGGGGCTCATTAATTCTGACACTCTTTCAGCAAAGAATGGCAGAAAGTACTTGAGCATTTATAAGTCTTGGAATGACCATTGAAAACCAGTATGGTGACATGTCACCATGACATCAATATTGAAAACAGTTATGATCAAAGGTGATAATTTATAATCTTGTTTATAACTAAATATGAAATTGGGATTAAATTTGGGTAAATCCCAAGAGATCTCTCAACACAAGAATCTGGATTAACTGGCCATGACTCATCTGCCCTAGAGTCATCTTTTGACTTAGTAGTAAAAATAGTCAATTAGACCCAATGGGAAAAAAAAAAGAAAACAGGAATCCCCCAAAAATAACAGATAGAAGGGGTGTTATTTTGCCCTTGTCACAGCAGACCTGTTATGCTTAGAAGTATGTCTGCATTTACAAATGGACTAAGAGCTGAGTATACTGGCTGCATGTCCAGAGCCTGTGGTCTCCCTATTTTAAGATTATGGTGCATCAAGGACTCCAGAACAGGTAAGCCAATACTAACTCTATTAATATGGGTTTTTCACGTCAGCAGTAGAAGGTGAACTTGAAATAAAGCAGTCAGAATTTAAGTACTTTAGAGAACACACACACACACACACCTGTATGCATATGGATAGCACTAAGCATAAACACAAAATTATATTTTTCCAGGTTAGGGATTTTAACTATAATGTTGCAATAGCAGTGGTAAACTAAACTACTGTGTCCAAAATAGTTTTAAAGTTGTTGTTTTTAAGCTATTGAATATGATGACCATCATAGAAAGGGCACCTTGATCTTAAGGCTTCTACTAACCACTCTTTCCTTGTTAACATGAGGCAACCTATTGAGAAGCCACAGAGTCTGAAAATGAGCAGCCCCACTGGATGATAAAGGCAGTTACTTATCACATGTACATCAAGTGCATTAGGAGGTACCAGGTTAAAAACACATTAGAATGAGATTCTTAGGGTTTTCATAATTAGTATAAGGGGAAACTTTACTCCTTGAGGAAAGTAGCAATTACATTTTTAAAATTCCCTTTAATCCAAGAATGTCTTATAAATTTGTTACATACAAAAAGCATTACATAACAAAAAGCACTAGTTTCAACATTTCTTAGATATTTTTAAGTTTCTTTGGAGGAGAGGGGAAAACGAACCATTCCTTTTCTATAAGTTGTTTTATTTTAAGCAGTCACAACATGCTATTATGAACCCAACAGATTTTTCAAAGGCAAAGATCATTCGAGTGATGTGATAAAACTAAGCCCAGTTAAAAATAAGCAATAAATCAGAACAAAGGTACTTTTTTCCTTCTATAATCAGGCATAGAGCTGCCCTTTCGGTAACTTTAACTTCTTAGAAAAGGTGGACCAGAATGGAAGCTCTGCCTCGGCTCAGAAATCAAACATCATGGTGCTAGAAGGGATTAATAATTTACTGGCTGAGTCCTTTTGGGATGGAAGAGCATTTCAAATAAACAAACTGGAATAGAAAACAGGAGATGTTTTTGAGTCAAACAATTCTGCCCAAACACACACACACACGCTGATGATATTGTCTCTAGTATCTGCAGAGCTGTTAAGAAAAGAGGGAGGGAGGGAGGGAGAGAGGGAGGGAGAGTGAGAGAAGAAGGAGGAGGAGTAGGAGGAGGAGAAGGAGGAGGAGGAGGAAAGAAAGAAAATTAGAATTTAATTTTCCTTTGGAAAATGAGGCTGAGAGTGCTTGCAGTCTTTGGAGATGCCTGGACAGTTGAATGTTTCCTGCCTTTTCATTTTCGGGGTGAGTCAAGTCTGAGTTTTCTTTGGCAACCTGAACTCCAAAAGGTGAGGGTGGAAAGTTTGTGCTTTTCTGATATCTCTAGCAGTGTAAGCATTTTTTTTTTTCATAAAATTCCTTTTCCTTTTCTTTCTTTCTTTCTTTCTTTCTTTCTTTCTTTCTTTCTTTCTTTCTTTCTTTCTTTCTTTGACAGGTAGGGTTACAGACAGTGAGAGGGAGAGATGGAGAGAAAGGTCTTCCTTCCATTGGTTCACTACCCAGATTGCTGCAATGGCCGGTGCTGCATCAATCAGAAGCCAGGAGCCAGGAGCTTCTTCCTGGTTTCCCATGCAGGTGCAGGGGCCCAAGCACTTAGGCCATCTTCTATTGCTTTCCCAGGCCACAGCAAAAAGCTGGATTGGAAGAGGGGCAGCTGGGACTAGAACTGGCGCCCATATTAGGAATACCCTACTGTGCCACAGCACCGCCCCTCCCCCTTTTCCTTTTCAATCATTTCTGTATGTCACATTATTTTAAATATAAGCCTCCATAGCTAAGGATAGCTGCAGTATGAAATCTGCAAGTCCAAGGGGGAAAGGCTGATATTGGAGTTGCATTGACTCTCTAAATGGGGTTCACATTGTCACAGTCATTTTTGTGATAAGGTGCCACAATGTGTAAACAGTTCTCTGTGACAACACATTCACATAAGACACGAAAAGTATCTGGACAGTGGAGGAAATTTTGACTTATTTAAAAATATTCTAGTGATTACTACCAGAAATGGCAAATATGGAAGAAATAAAAATACATTAGTGTCAGTGTCGTGGCATAGCAGGTTAAGTTGCCCCTTGCAGTTGGCATCCCATATGGGCACAGGCTTGATTCTTGGTTGCTCCACCTCTGATCTAGCTTCCTGTTAATGCACCTGGGAGAGCAGAGGAAGATTGCCAAGTACTTGGGCCCCTGCCACCCACATGGAAGACCTGAATGGAGTTCTGGCTCCTAGCTTTGGCTTAGCCCAGCCCTGGTTGTTGCTGTCATTTGGGGAGTGAATCGGTGGATAGAATCTCATTCTCTCTCTCTCTTTCTTTCTTAACTCTGCCTTCCAAATAAATAAATACATTTTTTAAAAAGTGTGTGGTATTTTAATGGACTTTTGTAGAACATTTTTAAAAGCTCATTTGAAGTTATGTTAGTGCTTCTTGAACACCACAAAAACATTGATTAATGGAGATCTTAAAAAAGTTAAATTTTAGCCAGTATTGAAATGACAGCGCCTCCATATATTTTATAAAATTATTGCCTGTTTATTTTTAAAGAGTTCAACTCTGTACAGGGCTCAAGATTAAAGGGAAAAGAAGAAGAAATGTACCTCACAGAGAACTAGCACACTGTAAATTATCTATTCTCAGAATTCCCAAAATTGTAAATTAGACATCTGAAATATTTGTAGCTGTGTTTGGTAAATAGTGAATTAGAGAGAGAGAGAGAGAGAGAGAGAGAGAGAGAGAGAGAGATTACCAAATGAAAGATACTCAAAGGGAACAACCTGATATCACTATAGCTTTGACATTTCAGAATTTTAATAAAAGCAATTACAAGTTCAACCAATACAATGAATAATACAATTCAATTTTTTAAAAATATAGCCACATCACATTCTAATGAGTGTGTTGTTTTCAATATTTTTGGTATTTTAAAAAAACTTAACAGACATATAGAAATTGTACATATGAAAGGGGCTCTATGTGCTTTCTCACTGTGTAATGTCTATTAAGGTTAAAAATATTTGAGCGGTTGCTGTGGCATAGAAGGTTATACCTCCATCTGCAATGTTGGCGTCCCATATGGGTGCCTGTTTGAGTCCCAGCTGCTCTACTTCTGATCCAGCTCCCTGTTAATGCACCTGGGAAAGCAGCAGAGGATGGCCCAAGTGCTTGGAGCCTGGCCCCCATGTGGGAGACCCAGCAAAGGCTCTTGGCTCCTGGCTTTGGCCTGGCCCAGCCTTGCCTGTTTCAGCCATCTGGGGAATGAACCAGTGGATGGAGGATCTCTCTCTCTCTCTCTCCCTCTCTCTTTCTGTCTCTCTCTCTCCTTCTCTCTTTGTATCTCTGCCTTTCAAATAAATAAATAAAACTTTTTTTTAAAAAAAAAAGGTGAAAATATCCACCTCCTTAAACATTGAATATTTCTTCATGGTAATTGCTTCCAAAATTCTATTTCTAGGTTTTTTTTTTGTAGAGAAATATACAGTACATTATTCATAGCCACTAGGTTGTGCAACAGAATAACATAACTTTCTCCAATGAATGTCTTTTACATATTTATTTCTAGAGAGGTGGAATCACAGACAGAGAGGAGAGATAGAGAAAAAGGTCTTCCATCTGCTGGTTCATTTCTCCTCAGTGGCCAGAGGAGAGCAGATCTAAAGCCAGGAGCTTCTTCCATGTCTCCCATGTGAGTACAGGGGCCCAAGGACTTGAGCCATCTTCCATTGCTTTCCCAGGCCAAAGCAGAGAGCAGCCAGGACTCAAGCTGGCACCCATTTAGGATGCTGGTGCTGCAGGCGGAGGCTTAGCCTGGTGTGCCACACCACCAGCCCCAGTGAATGTATTTTACCCATCATGACTAGTACTCCGTTTTCGATGGCACTGTTTTGTTCATTTATTTGTACATACGATTAGTCAGCCATCACATAGTATTTTTTTCAGATTTATTTATTGATTTGAAAGGCAGAGCAACACAGAGAGACAGGAAGACAAAGAGAGGGAAAGAAAGAGAGGCAGAGACACAGAGAAATATCTTCCATGTGCTGGTTCACGCCCATATGATTGCAACAGCTAGGGCTGGGCAAGGCTAAAGTCAGGAACCAGGAACCCCATCTGGAATGCCTATATGGGTGGCAGGGGCCCAGATACTTGGGCCATCTTTGGTTGCCTTCTGAGGCTTATTAGCAGGAAGCTGGATCAGGAGCAGAGTAATTGGAAATCAAACCAACACTCTGATATAGGATGCCAGTATCACAGGTGGCCACTTACCCTCTGCCCAGTTTCTGTCTGCAAGTTTATATTCTGGCAAGGTAGCAAGCAATCAGCATTCCATTAAGAAATCTAAAACCAAAAATACATATATCAATAGAGGTCTGAAGGAACTGAGTGATGCTTTGTAAAAGAGACAGAGAGGAAAACCTACTTTATGAGAGTGACCATGGTCGGTCTTGTGGAGAGACAGATGAGGTGAAACTGGAAGTGGCAGAAGAAGAGTCCAATTCTAGTGAGAAGAAATGGTAGCTGAAAAAAATGGCAGGTAAAAAGACCAGGCAGGAGTACTTCTTTAGTTACGTTTAGTTGTAAAAGGAAGCAATAACCAGAACAGGTGCTGGCAGGGCATCTGCTATCCACAGAACAGTTTGCTTGCTTTCAGAAGAAAATACTAGGGCAAATCACGATGCTGTTAGGGAGGCTCCTCTAGAAAGAAGTTGATTGACAATATAAGAGTGAGGGTATAATCAGGCCAGGGAGCAAGGGCCTGCCAGTGATAAGGACAGGAGTAAAGATTCAGGGCTAGCGGAGAAGAGCATCCTTGGGCAAGGGGGCAGGTGTGAGCTGAGCGGCTGGATTGGAAGAAGAGCTGGGGTATGTGTCTGATGACTTCTCTTGGCTCAATGAAGTAGGAGAGAGGGCTGTCAGCTTTGAGAGAGGGTGAAGCTCTGGGGACAAATGAGACGAGTGACTCCACAAGGAGTTTCCCAGACAACAATATCATCCAATCACAGAGATTCCTGCAGTGCACTAGCTCAAGGGACAATCTGCAAATTCTAATTGCTTAGAAGTACCTTTCTGTAAGTCTTATCAGCAAATTCAACACAAGAATCACATCATGGCTCTTTATTTTTAGCTTAAGCCCTCCATCACTTTCTTGTAGTGGGAACTTGAGTTCCCAGAATTTGGAAACTGAAGAGCTATAGACATTTGTAACAGAATTTGTTACTAAGAAATGAGACTAATAGCTGGAAGCAACATCTGCACTCTCCATACTCACTCCAACCAAGAGAGCCTATCCCCAGGAAAACAAACCCTTTGTCCAGACCTCACTCTTCCTGAAACACATTCCTGGGTTTGTACCTGGGTGTCCATTAGCAAGCATCCAACTGTGAGTGACAGAAGATCTTACCACAGTGTTGATGAATGCAAAGTTGAAACTTAAAATCCTGGGAATTAGAAAGCTCATTGGTTTTCAATCATATAATAGCCAACATTTTATAGTATTTCTTACATGCCAGCCAATCTCCTAAGGACTTTAAATCCTAAAATTTCCATGAGATAGATAATTTTTATTATCCACGTTTTATAAATGAGAAACCTTGGACAGAGAAGTTAGATAGCTTGCCCACTATCACACATTGAAGCAGTGGAGCTAGCCCAGCTCCTTCTCTGAGCTCAAGCTTTTATCCACTGTGTTTGTCTAGCTATGAAGCAGGATGCATCCATCAGGATCAACTAGAAATCTGTCTGGGCAGAAATATGTGTTATCATAAAGCCAAAGACTTTGATTCTCTTGTAATCCAACTTGCTAACTCATGCAATCAATCACCTGTCAAACTAATCAACAAATATTTATTAAAGCTTACCAGGCACAGGACATTGAGAATATACTGGCAAGCAAAATTGGCTATTATTGAAATCATTTACAAATATGTAATTGAAAATGATAATAATCATTTGAAAGAAATGTTCATGATGTATTAAGAGCATAATGAGAGTTACTAATGCAGACAGATTTGTATTATGAAACCAATAATGATGAAATATACGTAATAGCACATCATTGAAGGCAAATTTTCAACAACTAATGATATCTCAAATGGCATTGTTACTTGCAAATCAAAAAATTTAAATTCATGGAACCATGATTGCTTTAACTTATGAAAGCTGTTTTTATAGAGGGTTTGGGACATCATAAATATTCTCTTCTGAGATGTCTGGTGCTGCTTGTCTGAGAAGCTCTTACCACTCTCAACACATAGTTTATGGTTGACATTTCTCTTCCCCGTGCTGTATTGGTAGTTACGTGAGCATGACTGGGAGCATGAAGAAAAAGATTTGGGGGAACTCTAATTCTCTGTTGTTCTATTCAAATAAGATTTTTCCTTGCATTGACTAATTTATTCACCAGTACTGCTCTTGTTTTCTGAACTACAGATGGCTAGAACTGAAAAATGTCTGAGACCTTACTGAGACTGACAGAAGTTTAAAGGAGACACCTGCTGATACTGCATGGAAGGCAGAGTGTCTCCTGGGAGGATTTCCAGGACCCGGTGACTTTGGTGACTTTCCCACATGACGACTAGATCCTTGGTCTTATTGACCCAGATAATCTTACTGAAGTGCTTAAGTTGATCAGAATTGGGAATCATGATTTAAATTTATTAACTAAGAAATCAAGAATTCAACATATGTGACTAGAAATACAACTGACTATGAGAAAAACTGATGGCCTAATATAGCAGTCAGCAAGGCCAGGATATTTTCTCCCTATAAGAAAAGAGGTATTAGGAAGCTGAATTTCAGCATAATAAATGGGGATTGTGATGGTAAAACAAGAGGAGTAATCTGGGGAATTCCAGTAATTGCACTTGATTCTACCCCATATATATGTCTTTAAACAAATATTTATTTTATTTTAATCTACTTGAAAGGCAGAGCCACAAGGAGGAGGGTAGGGAGAGAGAGAGAGAATCTCGAATCCACTGATTCACTCTCCAAATGCTCACAACAGTCGGGGCTGCGCCATGCTGAAGCCAGGAGCCCAGTTCATCTGGGTCTCCCACATGGGTAATAGGAATCCAAACACCTGCACCATCCTTTGCTGCCTCCCAAGATTCATTAGTAGGAAGCTGGATCAGAAATGAAACAGAAATGGACTTAAACTAGCACTCTAGTATGAGATGCAGATGTTCTAAGCACTGAATTAACCCTCTATGCCACAATGCCCACTCCCCTACGTATGTTTTAAGTCTACTCCCTCTTAATCTTCCCTGATCACACTCTACTTCTGGATACCTCACTTCTTTTTGGATTCTTGATGGTCGGGGTGCACGTACCATCACATCAGCTGGAGTGAGTGCACTAACACAGAAATCAGGTCATGCAACTTCTCTGTCTGAAACCCTTTTCTTGGCAACTCATTCTTCTTAAGGTGAAGCCTCAGTTCCCTTGCACGACTTTTCAAGGCCCTGAGTAACACAGACCCTGCCAACCATCCAGGCTACCTCTGTTGATCTTCCTCACTCACATTCACACCAAACTTCTTTAATTTACTCTGAGGCACATGTTCTACCTTACTTTTAAAATGTTCCATTGTTCCTGGGCCATTCTTTCTCCACCACAGGTTCCTCATGTCCTATTGTCCTAGAGGATTTCTGTTGGTACTTTGGAAATGAACTTAGTCCTTACTTCCTTTAGAAACCTTCCTTGAGGCCCTCTTAGTCAGTTAAATTGTTCCTGCTTTCCTGCCATAGCAATCTCGCGCCCCCCCCCCCCCCACCACTTCACTAATCAAATATCTTTCCTACTGGACTTTGTTGTTGATGAAGGATGGAGGTCACATCATTCTTGAAAGAGTCTGGAAAAGCAGAAGTTACGTTGGTCTCATTCACTGTTGTATTGCTGGTACCTAGAAGAATACATGAGATGCAGCTCATGTATTTATTTATTTATTTGTTTATATTTATATTTATTAAAAAAGCATGTATTTAAATACACATTAGTATCAAATTATGATAAACTTATTACACAATATTAAGCTTGCCAAAGAACTTAGGAGTCTACTTATTGTCTTTTCTGTGCTTTTTTTTTTTTTTGAAAAGGTTAGTTTCTTTTATTTTTAAAGATTTATATATTTTATTTGAAAGTCACAGTTATGCATAAGAGAAGGAGAGACAGAGAGAGAGAGAGAGAGAGGTCTTCCATCTGCTGGTTCACTCCCCAAATGGCTGCAATGATCAGAGCTACATTGATCCGAAGCCAGGAGCCAGGAGCCTCTTCTAGGTCTCCCACGTAGGTATAGGGGCCCAAGGACTTGGGCCATCTTCTACTGTTTTCCCAGGCCACAGCAAAGAGCTGGATCAGAAATGGAGCAGCTGGGACTCGAACCGGTGCCCACATAGGCTGCTGGCACTGCAGGCGGCAGCCCTCCCTGCTATGCCACAGCACCGGCCCCAATCCTAGGTACTTTTAAAGAAACATTTTATTATTTATTTGAAAGGCAAAGAAATAGAGAGACACACAGAGAAAGATAGTAAGACCTCACATCTCATGGTTCACTACCAAAATACCTGTAATAGGTAGGCCTGCCCAATGTCCCAGAGCTGGGAACTCAAACTGGGTCCCCCCATGTGAGTAGCAGGGACCCAACTACTTGAGTCATCACTTGCTGCCTCTCAGGGTGTGCATTCGCAGGAAACTGGAATTGGGAGCAGAGCTGGGTCTTGAACTCATGTCCTCTGATACGAGATACAGGTGTCCAAAGTAGCATCTTTATTGCTAGGCCATATGCTTGCCTGCCCCACCTATTTTAGGTTTGTTATTGGCTGTAGTGAGTTTAGACATATTCTTATTCTCATTTCTGGAGTGGGGGGGATGAGTAAAAAAAAATAAAGCGAAAAACATTATCTCCAGAGAACATTCTGAACACTATTTGCTGTTATCTGTTGTGGGCTCATTCTGTACTTCAAATATTAGTCGTTGTTTGCTGTCACTTGTGTCAACAGACAAAGCCTCAGCACTCAACGCCAGCAGAGTGGTGGCAGAGCTGATTTGTATTAACATGAAGTAATGAAGAGAACATTAATTGGAAAGAATAAGAATGAGGTGGTAAGGGAAAGAACGCACTTCAGAGCATAGAAATTATTCCTGATTCGGGATCCTTATTAGTTGTTCCCAGTTCAGTCCCTAATGGCTTTCCCCCTCATCTCCACTAAGAGAAGCAAAAAGTAAATTGGGTTTAAGAGAGAAAAGATTATTTAATGTAACTGAGGTGTTTTTAAATCCTCAGGACAAGCCACAATAATTTCCCCTGACACCTGGATGTGGTCTTCCCTCTTACTTGAAAATAACTATTTTCATTTCCCTCCAGGGTTGTTCTTAGGTTTTAGGCAGAAGCACTTGTTTACCTTTGGAACTTTGAAAATCATTAAATGCTTGTGAAGAATTTTCTGAACATGCAATATTCTAAAAATCAAGTCATACTACATTTCTGTATTATTCAGATTTTCCTGTATTATTTCCTGTATTATTCAGATTTTTCTGAAGCAACAATTGCAAGACCCCAGCAACTTATCATAGCATATTCATTTCCCTGTTTATTTACAGATGGTTTGCAGATGGACCCCTTGTCTTATTCTGATGCAGACCTAAGGAGCAGTGCCTGTCTGGCCCATTCTGTTCTCAAGGAAGATTGCAGAAGTACAATAGGTCAAGTCCAATCATGCAATTGCATTTAAAGCCTCTACTGCAGGATGGTATGTGGTAGAGTAATCCACACTTCACCAGCCAAAGTAAGTCAGGTGGCTGAGCCCAGAATCAATGGGACAGGAAAGTATAACCTTCTTAGTGTTATGAAGAAATTAAATTATTAAGAATAATAACATCATTTTTACAACTGCTTATCCAAACACCACTTCTGCCAATATTTTTATGTTTGTCAAATTTATGACATGGTCTTTATTTTGGTATATCTATCTATCTGTGTATATATATATATATATAAAATTTCAGAGTTCAAATATTTGTCATATCATAATTTTCATGAAAATTATCCTTAATAGCTATATAATATTTCATTACATTGAGGAACCATAATTTTTCTATAATTTGGCCATTTGAGCTTTCCCCAATCTTTTGCTCTTTATAATGAATGCTAATGGTGTTATGAAAATCTTTGTAAATTTTTTTCTGGACATAAAATCCTTTCTTTTGACTAGACGCCCAGAAGAATAATAACTGGGTCAAAGAGTGTGAATATTTTTAGAGTTCTTAAAATAATTTGACAAATTGCTTTTCAAAAGGGTGGTAACAATTTCTACTCCCATTTGCAGTATATAGGAAGGTCCATTTGTGCAAAATCCTTAGCAGCAGCAGTCTTATTAATGGTATGAAGCATTTCTGAAATGATTCTTTGTTCCAGGTAGATTTGATCCCCTCTTTTATTTTTTGAACCTCTTTTCCCTATTTGAGCCATTTTCCCCCACGACACTGAACTATTACTGAAGGCTGGGACTCTGACTGTCAGTAACTAAATCCTCATCATATTGCATGTGCCTGCCCAATCAGAGCTGATCGGCCCATCTACTAAAGAATTAAAGAAGATAAAACGTTGAAATGCTGCTTCAGTATTTGAAGTTTTCATTTCTTTAATTACTGACAGGTGGAACATTTGTGGACACATTTTATATGTATGGGAATACCTTCAAAAAGTTAGTGGAAAATGGAATTACAAAGTAAATTTACTTCAGTGCCCCAGATTTGGATATCCATGCTTTTAAAATAATATTTCCATGAACTTTTTGAAGACTTTTTATATGTTCATCAAGTTTTGCTTTTTCATTTCATTAGTTTAGGTTGCCCTTGGACCATTCATCTCTCAGGACATAAATGTTTTTTCTTCTCAAAGTATGTTTAACTGTCTAAGAAAAAAAATTAATACTCTTGTCTGGTATAGCAAATATTTTTCTTCAATATTTTATTTGAATTTTAATTACTAATATGATTACTCAGAGACAGTAAAACATTTCATATTTTCAATCTTCTCTCCTGTAATTTCTTTTGTTGTTTCTAAATTCAGACATTCCTTCTCCTAAAAGTTGATGAATATTTTTTTCTATTTTTCTATATCTTTTAATTTTATGTGCAGCACTTCAGTTTATTTAGAAATTGCTTTGTTGTAGGGAGTGAGGTGAGGCAGTGAACCAATTATTTTTTGTAAATGGTTGATAATTTTTTTCCCCTTTAGGACTCAAAGACTTGTATGTTTTAGGCTTCTGAATGGAGTTGTCTTTTAGGGAAAAATTAAATGAACATCATATATTTTATATCATAAATTACTTCAATTCTTAAAATTCCTTATGTTATTAAGGGGTTAATCATCAAAGATTGCTTTACCTTTATTCTTTTTGATCATTAAACTATACTTCTGACCCATGCCCATGATCTGACTAATTTTCCTGCTGAACAGAACAGGAACTAGACAGATCAGGCACAAATTTATCATTTCAAACAGAAAAACAACCCTTAGAAAGTGCCCTGATCTCGATGAATCAGGAGAGCCAACTACATGTCAAAAGGAAACATTTAGCTCAGAATTACGTAATCCAAATCCACTGTGATTGGAAATGTGAGGGTCATTGCCAGATCACACATAATATCGTGGCTGGAATTTAATGTGAAGTAACAGACTATTGTTGATTAAACACTGCTCCCAAAGGTAACTCTAGAGTCATTGTAAGCTCCACCCTTTCATGATGATTTCATTCAGTGAGGAAAGATAAGTGGGCCTGGTGGGAAAATGAAAATGGATGCTCCAGGGGCTGGCGCTGTGGCATAGTAGGTTAATCTTCAGCCTGCAGAATTGGCATCCCAAGTGGGCGCCGGTTCTAGTCCTGGCTGCTCCTCTTCCCATCCAGTTCTCTGCTATGGCCTGGGAAAGCGGAAGAAGATGGCCCAGGTCCTTGGGCCCCTGCACGTGCATGGAAGACCTGGAAAAATCTCCTGGCTCCTGGCTTTGGCTCAGCACAGCTCCGGCTATTATGGCCATTTGGAGAGTGAACCAGCGGATAGAGGACCTTTCTCTCTGTCTCTCCCTCTCATTGTACCTCTCAAATAAAAAAAAAATTCTCTTTAAAAAAAAGAAAAAAAATGAAAATGGATGCTTCAGAAACACCACAACAGGCAGTTCATGGTCAATGGGTGCATTTATGAACTTTGGAAGAAGAAAGTGTTACCCTTTGAGAGGGGTCCATAAAATCTATTGTACATCATACCTATGGTTAACAACAGCCTGCTTAAAATTGTAACAGACTGGGTCTAGTGTTAAATGCTCTTACCACAATGAAACAAACAAAATAGAAAGGAAATTGACAGGGACAGGAAGAGATATATAGAAATTCTAGATATGTTTACTGCCTTGATGGGGGTGATGGTTTCACTGACATAGACAAATGTCAAAATCCTTCAAATTTTCTCCTTTAAATGTGTGCAGATTTGTGTGTGTGTGTATCAATTTTATGTCAATAAAGCTGTTTAAAAAAACACACTCCAGGGGCTGGCGCTGTGGTATAGTGGGTAAAGCCACCACCTCCAGTGTCGGCATCCCATATGAGAGCTGGTTCAAGTCCCAGCTGCTCCACTTTCAATCCAGCTTTCTGCTTTAGCCTAGGAAAGCAGTAGAACATGGCCCAAGTCCTTGGGCCCCTGAACCCACATGGGAGACCTGGAGGAAGCTCTTGGCTCCTGGCTCTGGAGAGTGAAGCTGTGGATGGTAGACCTCTCTCTCTCTCTGCCTCTCTGTAACTCTGCCTTTCAAATAAATAAATAAATCTTAAAAAAAAAAACTCTATTTCAGGGACAAGCTATTGGATGCTTTTAGAAGAAAGGACTACAATCCAAGGCATTGACATCAGAGATTGGGACTCCAGCAAGAGAACTTAGCCACCAGATACCAAACAAACGCCATCCTGGCACACTTCAAGGTACCTAGGAGAGCTGAGGAGCAATCAAAAGCAGGTGGCCAAGGGAATGAAGTAGAATCATGGTCTTGGTGAGCTTACGAGAGGCTTTGAAACCCCGTTCTGAGTCTTAGGTGATTGTGAGAGCTTGGGGGTTTCATCACAAGTAAAATCATTTGAAATTTGCAAGTATGGAAGTGTTCAAGTGTGGAAGTGTCAGGCTACTCAATGAAATTTGTTAAAATAATTCCATAAATATATATTCAGTGCCTTGTATGGGTTTAGATGCAAAGGATACAGCTGTGAATAAAATACATATAGTTGTATAGTCTCATATTATTTGTAACTTAAGGGAAAAAATTGACATTAAGTAGATAAATGTAATTAAGGAACTGAACTACTGCAGTAAGCAAAGTAATCTTTGTACTACAGAAGTCTCTGCGTATGCTATTTTGTGGGTTCTTTAAGGGGAGACAGTTAATGCTGTTCAAAGCTGATACAGACCGTATGTTCTTTTGTTTGACTCTTTGAAAACAATGAAGAATCTATGCTTATCCCTTCATTCTCATTTTGGGAAAATAATCAAATCTTCAGTTTCTCTAATTGAAAATAAATCATTCTATCCCCAAATCCTCAGCTTTCCATCTGTAGTAGACAGAATGATGGTCTCTCAGACACCCAGGCCAGAATCTGTAATTACGTTGGTTTACATGGCTGATAGGATTGAGGTTAAAGATGAAATTAAGGCTGCTAATTAGCTGACCTTGAAATAAGGAAAGGAGCCTGGCTTATCCAGGTGGGCCAGATATAATCAAAATCATCCTTAAATGTGGAAGAGGGAGGCAAGTGACACAATGTGAGAAAGATTTGATTGGGTATCTTTGGCTTTGGAGGGAGGGGCTGTGATCCAAGGACTGTGGGCTCCTCTAGAAGCTGGAAAAGACAAGGAAAACAGTTCTCTCTTTGAGCCTCCAGGAAGCAAGGTGCTGCCAACACCCTGACTTTAGCTCAGGAATACCTATTTGATTTCTAACCTACAGAACTGTGAGATAGTAACTTTATTTTTTAAGCCAGAGTTTGTGAATATTTGTTACGATAAGTGTAGAAAATAAGATACCACTCTACCACTTCAATATCCAAAGTTCCCTCTTCCTCCCTTTCCTAATTCTGAAGACTATAATTTTTTTTCTCATTTTCAAGGTTATTTCTTCAATGGTAGATCCTAATTTATTGACCATCTTCTCTTTTCCTCCAGACACTTCCATAGTCTGTCTTCTAAATCTATAGAGGGAACTTTATTTCCTTCTCTTTCAGAAATTCCAAAGGACTCCTAATTGTTTAATAAAAAATCAACTCCCATGTCCTCATGAATTTCATCCTCTCTCCGTTTATGAAATTTTCCAGAAACTAATTCCATCAGCTTCTAAGTGAAGAGGAGAGAGAGGGTACGCAGTACAAAGTGAGCAGAAAGACTGTTACATTTTCACAGTGGAGGAGGGATTCGTTATTTCCATCCTGCTATTAAGTTCAGTTGTGAAACACTGGAAAGGTCAAAAGATCATATGCTTATTAATTGGTTGGAATTAGCAGGGTGGCTCTAATGAGTTCTGCAGAGACCCAGCATCTGAATCTTGGCAAGATATTTTGGCAAAGTCTTCATCATATCCCACTGACTCAGCTGGAGAAACATGGTCTTTTGTTGATAACACAGGACTACCCCTTGGCTGAACCCAGCTCTGAGAATGCTGATGAGTGAATCAAGTCAAGCTGAGGGACATCTCCTGTGTCATAGGTCTGTGCAGCCTCCATCACACACACACGTGGGCACACACATACACACTTCATCATTACATATTTCACATAAAGAAGACAGATTTCATGCATTCTGTAGGTATAGTTCCAAGAACACAACCATGCTTCTCTCCCCTCCCCCCACCAAATCTCCTCCCTCCCTCCCTCCCCTTTTGTCCTCTCATCAGTTTTTGCAAAGACAAAATTTTAATGCACTCTGTATTCACAGGCTTAATTCACCACTAACCATAATATTCAACAAGTGAAAAGCAGACATTAGGTCTTTTTTGTTATCAGAAGCCTGCTTGGAGTGAGGTAAAGTAATAGAATTGAGAAACACTAACTGACCCACTGCGGGGACTGGCCCCTCAGGAAGATGAGGGAAGCTGGTGGGTAGCATTCTCCACTCTCACCATCATCCTTTTCTCTGTAAATCAGTTCAACTCTATGCCCTATGCAAAACCACAGGGTTTTTAGAACGCCACAAAGTCTCATCATTGGGTAAGGTCACCTTTTAAAAAGCTCCACATACTAATTCTGCTGGATTTTAGAGCAGAATTAGTAGAAGCTACAGATATATTATTAACCATGCCTTGACAAGGACCACTCCTAAATTACCTAAGAAGTATTTTTGTCTTTTCCTTTAGAAAGCATGTTATCTCAGTAAGACCAGAGAATCTTTTTTATTTTTATTATCCAAAGTCAATTTACATTTTTCTTGGTCCAGTAAAGGAAGTAAAATATTTTTTTGCTTTCTCATCATATGAAACTCATTTCCAAAACACAGTTGTGCCCCACCCACTTATGGTTCACCAAGCCCTTCTGTCCATTCCTCCCAATGAAGATTCTGCTATCTGCATCATGAAATGAGAAAGCAGTTCTTGTAGGGTTCTGACAGGTGGAGAAGGCTACAGTGCTAGACACATGCTGTTTGTGTATATCTCCAGAGGGCAGAGTGGGGCTGAATAGATGAGTGGATATTCCATCAGGGCGAATTGCAGCTCAGTGTATAAACTGCACAACCACGAAGAGTACTCTCTCGGGAGTCTCCATGCTCCACCTCTCTAGAAGCTTCCAAGGAGGCTGATGCAAAGGGACACCAGTCTGGCAAGGAAGGGTGGATCACATTACCTCCTAAGGCTTTTCAACTCTGCATCATTATAAGTGATCTTATTTTCCTGGGATGTCCTTAATGCATCTGAGTTACTTGAAATTGAAGCCACCCAATATTCAGTAGCCCTAGAATGCTAATAAGTATAACCTTCTAAACTTAAATCTAACACAAATCAGTACAAAATGTTGATGGTCACCTCACATGGGTCACTTCGGAGATTACTCATGTTGATGCATAAAGAATTCGCTAATGAGTTAAAGACATCTATTAAATTTTATCAAAGAGGAGATGATTTGATCATTACAAAATGAATATAAGCAAATGAAGCTTAATTATTTCTAAAGTATGTGTTGTTTTTCCTGTTTACAAAAAAGGTCTACTTGAAAAGCATGAACTATCCAAGAAAACCATGATTTCAAAAACATATAAACATAGAAAGTAAATAGTACATGTTCTTTTAGAGACAGCAGCTCAGCTGATGTTTTACCAAGAGTTTTTTCAATACTCATACCAGCACCTTAAGCTAATTCATTTGAAAATATTCCTGGGGCTGATTTTGTGGCACAGGGGCTTGCAATGCTGGCATCCCATATCAGAGTGTGTTCTGAGTCCTTGCTCCCCTGTTTCCAATCCAACTCCCTGCTAATGTGCCTGGGAAATCACAGAAAATGGCCCAAGTACACAAGCCCTTGCACCCATGTGGGAATACTGGATGGAGTTCCAGGCTCTTGGCTTTGGCTTGGCCCAAACCAGGCTGCTGCAGCCATTTGGGGAGTGATCCAATAGATGGAAGACACCTCTCTCTCTCTCTCTCTCTCTCTCTCTCTCTTTATCTCTCTCAGTCTGCCACTCTGTTTTTTAAAAACTAAATAAATGAATCTCAAAAAATATCCCTTTGATATGAGTATTATGCATATTGCATAACATCTTAACAAAGGAAATCTCAGGGTTAAATTTTTCTTTTCTTGTGGCTCTGACCCTTTACAAACCAGAAGAAAGGCTGACTCTGCACAGCATTGCCAGGTCTGTACTTAGAAACAGTTTTAGAGAGAAAAATCAGCAAAGTAAAAAGATCAATGGAAATATTACTGAAGTCATTCATTCTTTTAATATTTATTGGGCACCTATTTGTATACAAGGGCCACATGAGGAACAGGAGGAACAAGTCAGATAAGACATCTTAGGAATACAACAGTATAGAACATTATCCTTGGTGTCAAGGTACTTGTAGTCTAATGAGGAGAGATGTAGCTATGGGTGGTATTCTCAACTGATTTCGGACTGTGTATCTGCTGGCTCCCTCTGTTGTAGCCCTAATTCACATACAAGCTAAACTCTGTACCCCAATATCCAAACCCACAGAAGATGGAATCTTGCAAGAAGCAAGTAGTAATCCAACACCAACAGCTGGTCTGTGAACCTCTAATTATTGGTCTCTTTGAAAAGCATAAACTGGTGCTAGTCAAGGGAAACAATAAGGTTGTCATTTGTAATGCATGTTCAGATGGTGAGAAAGTACTTCAACACAGGTTTCTTTTCCAGGGTGACCACTCCCCTTGTACCAGGGACACTTGATAGCACTTCCTGAGCTGGTCTGACGAGGGTGCCTCACAGTGTCTTAGTTGGCTTTTCGCCACTGTGGTGAATTAACTGCTGCAGCTAATTTTATAAAGACAAAGGTTTATCTAGAAGACAGTTCTGGAAGTTCATTGGCATGGTGTCTGCATGGGCTCAGCTCTAGAGGGTACCCCCTAGGCTATATTGCATCATGGCCCATGAGAATGGTGGCCTACAGGAGGAAATTCTCTCTAGGAACAGGAAGACAGACAAGGCTGGTCTCTTAACAATCTTTTTCAAGGTCGCACTTCAATTGACATAGGACCTCCCATTAGTCCTTACGTCTTAAAATTTCCATCACTCCCACACTGCCACAGTGGGCAGCAAACTCCCAACAACGGGGCCCTTGGGTGACAAACCATGTCCAGACCATAGCAGGCAGCATTCAGTGGTGCTGGTGACATGCAAGGCAAGGCCAGGAAGGATTCTGGCCCCGCAGTTTGGGAGTGATATATAAGGAAAGGCCTTCAGAAAGGCCCTGGGAATCTAAAAGCTTCGCGCCTAACTCATGGCACTGCTGTGATGATAGTTGGGGCTCTAAGACTCCCCAAGGAAAGAAGCCAGTCAGTCCAAAGAGCCATATCCACTGATTTCCATCACTAAACCACTTTTCCTTCCTGGACACAGCTCTTGTTTTCGTAATCAGATTTATGACAATCCTGGGGACGGGGCTGACAGTAGAGTAAAAAGGAAATAGAATCTAAAGGGCAACACTGACGAGGCCATAGCTCTATTTTTAGATCTGAACATCACAAATTGATGTCTTATCTGGAACTCATCTACATGCTGAAGTGATACATTATAAAACAGTCACAGAAACCAGGCTTGCGGGGCTCGGCAGTGAAACCAATGACCTGAGCACATTATTTCAGGTTCTGTATGCTTTTACAGAGGATGTACTCTGCACAGGAATGTGATCACACTCACCATTTTTAGAGATGTAGTCTTGGCCAGGGTAGAAGTTATCTTTTCTGTTCTCCAAAGGGACTTCCAAAAGTTTCTGGAAAAATGGAATTAAAAGATAAGTTTATTTTGGTGCAAGATATTTTGAACTATATCCATAGCTTTTTTTCCCATGATACCCATTTTGTGTGAGGATTTTGAATACACATTAACATATTTTTGCACCAAAATAAACTTATCTTTTAATTCTATTCCGTTTCCGTGAAACTTTTTATACTTCCTTTGTGAAATGGTGACACTCTATTTCCATGGGTCTTGTTACTTAAAGACACGTACATTCCCTGTTTGAAATTCATAACATACCTCATATTTGTTTGATGTTCACCTTTTGCCTTTCCTTGAAAGTATTAAATGTTTCCGCCATATTGTAACTGTAATTATGAAAGGATCATAGCAGGTGACCGCACTTCTACTTTCGCATGGTTCTAAATCAGAAGTCACAAGCTTGTGGCCTCAACTATACCATAGACATGTTTGTACAAAACATAGGTATTCGTTTTGAAAAGCAGAGGGACAGAGAGAGAGAGAGAGAGAGAGAGTCTTCCATCTGCTCTTTCTTTCCTTATCTTCAGACCTGCACTGAAGCCAAGAGCCAGGGACTCAGTCTGGGTCTCCTACATGAATGGCCAAGATTCAAGTACCTGAGTCATTACCTGATGCCCTCCCTGCCTCATTATACACATTAACAGGAGGCTGGAATCAGGAGTGGAGTCTAGACTCGAACCCAGGCACTCTGATATGGGATGTAAGCATTTCAAGAGGTGTCTTAACCATTGTGCCAAGCACTCAGATCTGTTTTTGGCTTTCACATTTTGAAAACTGTTTACTTTCTCATTTGTTGTTTCATTTTTAGCAATATCTTTCCAGTAACTTTATTAAAATATAGTTGAGGGGCCAGAGGTGTGGCGTAGCAGGTAAAGCTGCTTCCTGAAATGCCGGCATCCCATGTGGACCCCAGTCCGAGTCCAGGCTGTTCCACTTCCAATCCAACTCCCTGATAATGTGCCTGGGAAAGCAGTAGAAGATGGCCCAAGCCCTTGGGTCCCTGCATCCATGCAGGAGACCTGAAAGAAGCTCCTGGCTCCTGACTTCGAATCAGCCCACTCCGGCGATATGAGGCCATTTGGGGAATGAACCAGCAAGTGGAAGACTCTCTCTCTCTCACTCTCTCTCTCTCTCTCTCTTTCTCTTTACTTCTGCATCTCTAACTCTACCTTAAAAATAAATACGTCTTAAAAATATAATTGATAGTTTTAAAACCACAGATATTTAATGCAATTTGATGAATTTGGATATATACATATCCCTGTGGAGCTTCTCTGTAGCCAAGATGATAGACATATCCATTGCCTCCAAATTTTCTTGTGTCCTTTTGTTTCTGTTTGTGTGTGTATGTGTGTGTGTGTGGTAGGAACAGTTAACATGACATCTATTCCTCTTAATAATTTTTCAGTGCACAACACTGTATTGTTAACTATAGACACAATGTTGTCCAGGAGATTTTTAGAACTTATTCATCTTGGATAATTGTATTTTGTACCCATTTAACAACTCCCCATTTTCTACCCCCCATCCTTGGGCAACCACGATTCTATTGTCTGCTTCTGTAGGCCTGACTAATTTAGATACCTTAGATAAATGGAATCATCATTTAGAATGGCTACTAAAAAAAAGATAACCAGTGTTTGTGAGGATGTGGAGAAATTGGCACCCTTGTACACTGTTAATGGGAATGTAAAATTGTGGAGCCAGTATGGAAAATAGTTTGGTGGTCCCACAAAAATCTGTCATATAATCTAGCAACTCTACTCCTGGGCACATTTCCAAAAGAATTGAAATTGGGATCTTAAAGAAATCTCGTCACTGTCATGTTCGTTGCAGCATCATTCAAGAAGTAGACAACACAAATGCCCATTGACAGAACTATAGACAAACAAATGTAATCTATACATACAGTAGAATATAATTCAGCATGAAAAAGAAGGAAATGCTCCCATTTGTGACAATGTAGACAGACCTGAAAGTCATCCTGCTAAATGAAATAAATGACAGAAAAATAAGTATTTAAAAATTTTTGAAATTATGACATCTATGAAAATCCTATTTCTGGTTTCTTTTGAAAATATTTTGAATCCCAGAGCTTCAAACTAAGGCCTAAAGTCTTTAGACAGGGCATGGGTTTTCCAGTCTGCTCAGTCCACACCCCACCTGCTCCACTTCTTTACTTGCCTGGTCCCTTCATATTGAGACCCTGCCTCCAATATCCCTTACCTGCTTGGGTACTCCTCATTTTTGATTTCCAGCCTTGACTTCCTCTTGATTCATAGTTTGGGAGAATTCCCTTTAAGTCCGACTTGGCAGTCCCTAAAGACTGCTTTCTGGCCCTTACTCCCCAGGCACACATGACAAAGCAGAAGGGACCTCCTCTTATCCATGTCTTGTTTGAAGGCCAAAATGATAACACTCAAACAACGTTTCATACCCGGTGGTCCCAAGCTTTCAGGAAAGGGAGACTGGATGACAAAATTCCTAACCACTAGGCAGGATGTAGCAAGCAGGCAGTGCCTGGCAATTCTGCAGTCCCTGTAAAAATGTTCTTATATGATGACATAGTTCATTGCAGGGAATATCTTCTGATAATTAGATACCATATAATCAAAGACTGACTCCACAAAATAAGAGCTCTCAGACATTGCTGCAAGAAATGTAATTTGGAGTAAT
Organism: Oryctolagus cuniculus; assembly: GCF_964237555.1. Classification (NCBI taxonomy): domain Eukaryota; kingdom Metazoa; phylum Chordata; class Mammalia; order Lagomorpha; family Leporidae; genus Oryctolagus; species Oryctolagus cuniculus. The sequence continues at coordinate 97,931,439 of NC_091437.1, read as the reverse complement.
CTTTCTGGAAAATAATTTGGCACTGTGCATCAAGAGTTTTCGAAAGTCTCATGCCCCAGTATTTTCACTATTAAGACTCCATTTTATGGTATAATCAAATATGAAGGAAAATCATTTTAAAAAGATTTCTGTTCAAGTACTTTTATGAAAATAAGAAATTGAGAATTGTCTAAACACAAATTCTCCAGTTGTTGAACAATTTCAGATACAGTAATCCAGTAGTATGGGTATTATCTAGCCAATGAAAATAGTGTTTTGGAAGCAATTATTCATGTTGGAATGCTTAGAAATATTTTTCTTAAAAATAGATCACAAAACCTTGTGTTCAGGATTTTCTTAATGATATTTATACATCTTCAGGTATGTTTGTGTCTCTGTAATGATGGTGGTAGTGTTGCAGTATCAGCACAATGGGAGGAATAAACTCTGGAGGTATCTGTCCAGGGAACAATGGTTCTCTTCTCTGGTAAATAATCCACTACCTACTCTGGATGCTGAATCTTCAGTGACCATGCTATTTTGTGTGACTGTTTCTTCACTACATTTGACAGCATCAGAGGTCAACCCTTGGCACAAGCTCAGGAAACAGACTTCCCCAAGAACTGAGAATTCTTCTTCATAGAGAAGATGAAACTATGAAGGACCATTTTTAACTACCTGGCTTGCCAAAGACAAGAAAGCAAGGCTGAAAAATGAAAAAAGGGAGGGCAGATATTTGGCCTATCAGTTAAATCACCTGTTACAATGCCTGTATCCTATATCAGACTGCCAGGGTTTTTTTGAGTTCCTGTTCTAATCCTTATTCCAGGTTCCTACTAATGTGCATATTGGGAAACAGCAGGTGATTGCTAAAGTAATTGGGTTCCTGCCACCAATGAGGGAGACCTAGATTGGGTTCTTGGCTTCTGGCTTTGGTCTGGCCCAGCCCGTCACTGCAGGCATTTGGGAAGTAAATTAGCAAAGGGCAGTTTATTTTGACTAAATGAATGCTTTGTTTATCTCTGCCTTTAAGATAGGTGAATGAATTAGTGAACAAATAAATACTTTTTTAAAAAAGAAAAAATGGATGATGGAGCCCTTACTCCTTGACTTCACACTTCAATTTCCAGTATTAGATCCACATACGGTTCAGCTTCTCTAATGCTCTGTGGAATATCCCTAGTATGTTTTCTGTTTTTATTTACATCAGCTCAAAATAAGTTTCTGTCATTAGCAACCAATAGAAAATGTGCTAAATAAATATGCATAGAAAATAGAATAGCAAGAGTGTTTCAGAATGTTCATTGTTAATGTTCAGCTTAGAAATAGCACACACATGGAACCTACTCAAAGATGTTTGTCAAGTCTCAGTCTGCTATCTCTGCTAAATCTTTGTTCATACATCTATACCCCCCTTGCTCCCAGCATTCTCCATCCTCATCCGCATCCCCAAGAAATAGCCATACATTTCTTTCTAGAAGGCACTGCTACCCCAACAGGGGACCACATAATCAACCTGCCCTTTACCTAGTGTACCCCGGCTCATCCCTTTAGGACCTGAGCCCTGGAATGTGCCACTTGCTACCTTGAGATGACCTTTGGGAGTCAACTGGAAAGAAAAGTGCATCAATTCTGCAATTCTTTACTACGCCTTTTTCTGTGTGGGTTTATTCCAAATAACTTATAAAAACAGGCAGCATTCAAATAAAATTGGGTCAAAATTCTTCTGTACTGCAGATTGTATGATAAAATGGTAGAATCAACACCAGTGAAGATCCTTCTGAGTAAAACCTAGCTGTGAGGCCATTAGGATACCTGATTGAACTAAGCCATAGTAAATCAGTCTCACGTAATAAATATTTATTCAAGGGCTTTGTATCAGTTTCACCTGCTAATCGGTTGAAAGGAGAAATGTAAATGACAGAAAATGATTGGAGCCCTGAGGTCCCAGGAACACACCAAAGCATATTTTCCTAGAGGCAAGTGAAGAAAAACTGTATCTTAGACCTCAAGCCCCTAATCTTCCCCCAGTACCATACAAAGGAAGAAGTTTGCACAATAGCAACTTTATAAGGTTTTTGAATTTCATCAATAAATGATTAAATTTATTGTTATTTACGTGAACGTTTTTCAGAATCTTAAGGATATATTTAAATCTTTCAAGCCCCTTAAAATAAAATTCTACTAAATCTGTCAAAATCTTTCCAGTTGTTAGATAGTATATGTATAGGCTGGCTTTGCGGCTCACTTGGCTAGTCCTCCGCCTGCGGTGCCAGCACTCCGCGTTCTAGTCCTGGTTGGGGCACCGGATTTTGTCCCGGTTGTTCCTCTTCCAGTCCAGCTCTCTGCTGTGGCCTGGGAAGGTAGTGGAGGATAGCCCAAGTGATTGGGCCCTGCACCTGCATGGGAGACCTGGAGGAAGCATCTGGTTCCTGGCTTCAGATCAGCGCAGTGTGCTGGCTGTAGCTGCCATTTGTGGGGTTAACCAACGGAAGGAAGACATTTCTCTCTGTCTCTCTCTCTCTCTCACTGTCTAACTCTGCCTGTCAAAAAAATAATAATAATAAAAGTCCCTAATGGGCCTGGCATTGTAGCACACCAGGGTAAGCTGCTGCCTGCATTGCCAGCATCCCATATGAGCACTTATTCAAGTCCTGGTTGCTCTACTTCTTTTTCTTTTAATATTTATTTATTTATTTGAAAGGCAGAGTTACATAGAGAGAGAAGGAGAAGCAGAGAAAGAAAGAGAGAGGTCTTCCATCCGCTGGTTCACTCTCCAATTGGCAGTAACGGCCGGAGCTATGCCAATCCGAGGCCAGGAACCAGGACCTTCTTCCGAGTCTCCCACATGGGTGCAGGGGTCCATCTTCCACTGCTTTCCCAGGCCATAGCAGAGAGCTGGATTGAAAGTGGAGCAGCCAGGATTCAAACCAGTGCCCACATAGGATGCTGGTGCCACAGGGGTGGCTTTACCCACTATGTCACAGCGCCGGCCCCATGCTCCACTTCTAATCCAACTTCCTGGTAATGCACCTGGGAAAGCAGAGGAAGGTGGCCTAAGTACTTGAGCCCCTGACATCCGTGTAGGAGACTCAGATGAAGCCCCTGACTTCAGCCTGGCCCAGTCCCTACCATTGCAATAATTTGGGGCATAAACCAGCAGATGGAGAATCTCTCTCTCTCTCTCTCTCTCCCCCTCTGTCTCTGTAACTCTACCTTTCAAACAAATTAACATAAATCTTGAAAAGAAGCCCTTCATAGTTACAATATTTATTCACTGTGGCTGGTATTTTCCACAGAGCCGCAGGAGCTATGACTGAAGTCATCCACACATCACACAATGGGAGAGCAATGGAGGGGGAAGAGGACATTCTTTCCTGAACAAGAATCATAAAAGGATTCATGGGGAGATGATGCTTTTGCTGAATCTTGCAAGAGGTGTATCAGTGTTCATGTCTGGGATGGGCAACAAGAGGTAGTTTAGGAAAAAGGATCAGCATTTTCAATGACCAGGAAAGGGTAGGACTTTGCATGGCTCTGCCTCAACCACCCTGGGGCAGCCCTGACTTTGGCACAGAGTTTTTCTTGGCATTGAAGAATATGTGTGGTGTGAGTTGTAAATTCATGGATTTGACTGCTTTCATTGAGACTCAAGCCATTTGAGCTGTCCAATCTATCCAACAAACATATAACAAAAGATATCTCTCAATGTAAGTATGGCTTACAGTGAGCACCATCATCTTATTTGAAATGTGTACATTGTGTAGTTCAAGTATTATTCTGTTTTAAAGATTATTTATTTAGGAAGATTTACAGAGAGAGGTCTTCCATCCACTGGTTTACTTCCCAGGTGGCCACAATGGCCATGGCTAAGCCAGTTTGAAGCCAGGAGCCAAGAGCTTCATCTGAGTCTCCCATGTGGTTTGCAGGTGCCCAAGCACTTGGGCTGACTTCTACTCATTTTCCCAGGCCATTAGCAGGGAGCTGGATTGGAAGTAGAGAAGCCAGGACATGAACGGATGACCATATGAGATACTGGAGTCACAAGCAGCATTTTTACCTGCTATATGCCACAATGCCAGATCCCCAAGTATTTATTCTTTATGGGATTCCCTAATCTTTTAAAATTTGGGTTAACTTAATGATGTAGTTTTTCTTTTAAAAAATTTTAATATATATAAACAGAACATATTTCTTGTATTTCATTTATATACTTTTAAGAGCATGATACTTCCCATCATACCCTCCCTCCTTCACTTACTCCCATGCTCCCTCCTCCACCCTTTCTTATTTTTCTTTTAATTTTTGCAATGGCATATTTTGAATTTACTTTATAATCACAAGCTTAAGCCTCCACTAAATAAAGAATTCAACAAGTTATGCTTAGTGAAATAAGCCAGTCCCAAAAAGACAAGTATCATATGTTTTCCCATACACAGAGTGCAAAAAAAGTAACATATATGAGTGAAATTGATATTTTGAGATTTGATTTTTGTTTGTTGCTCCTGTCTGTGTTCCTGAGGAATAATGGTGTTTGTACTTACTACTTGTTGAATTTTTATTTAATAATATAGTTTTTATTTGAAAAAAATTTTTAACTTTTATTTAATGAATATAAATTTCCAAAGTACAGCTTATGGATTACAATGGCTTCCCCCCCATAACTTCTCTCCCACCCGCAACCCTCCCCTTTCCCGCTCCCTCTCCCCCATTCCATTCACATCAAGATTCATTTTCAATTCTCTTTATATACAGAAGATCAGTTTAGCATATATTAAGTAAAGATTTTTCTTTGAAAATTTTTGAAACACTGTTCTACCTAGAGTGAGAAACCTAATGTGCTATCTGATAAAACACATCTAAAAGCAGACACATGCACACACTTGCAGAAATACACAGGAAGATCTCAAAGCCAGAGAGTCCCAGGGGAGACCTGTTTGACAGTCAGTTCTTGCTTTCACTTTGTTTTCCATGGAAGTCTCAGCCTCTCTTGTGTTTTCCTGAAGCCTCTTCTCTGCCCCAAGATGACCTTAATGAGCACTATGGATCATTTTACTTCTGCATTCTCCAAGCAACTTCAAATAAAAGCTTTCTTTCTGTAGCAGAGATTTATAGGAAACTTGTGGGTATCTTAGGCAGGTGCACCACAATACAGCCCCAAACTGCAAAGCAGATGCTAAGGGCATCTTTTAAAACCCTTTATGGAATCCGCTGCTGTTCATTTCTCAGAGCTGTCTTTCTCTGTGGGCGCCTGGCCAGCCACGGTTTGTTTTGCACCCTCCCCTCTCCCTCTTCATTGTTCTCACCTCCTCACCTCCAAGGAGCATTGGAAACTTCAAGACTCTACTTCATGATTAAGAAATGCGGGCCCACATCTTGCCCATGCACATCTAAAGACAGCTTGAGTATATTAAGGAAGTCCCTAAACAAAACCCACTTAGCATCCCTGCCAGAACTTGTCAAGATTTGAAATTTCACTCTTTCCTTTCCACCTCCTCCAGCAGATTCTGTAAGTAGAATGAAGAAGTACCAGGACTTATTTTCCTCATGATGCCTCATACCAGCCCTGACAGAGGGCACTCTGTCTCTTAGGAAAAGCACTCAGGATCACACTCACGAATATTTCAATGTTGAACTACTCCAGCTCTTGTAACCATTCAAGTGCTGTGGCTGACGTGGAGAGATTTTCAGGAGTGGGGAGCTCACAGAAATAATGACTGACCTTGGATGAGTTCCCAGCCTGGGGGATTCTCATGTGTGAGTGTGGGACTTGTCCCCTGACCCCTCTCAGGGATGCTAGCTGCTCTTGGAAGAATCAGTGAACTGTTTTTGATATCCTACTATGTGGTCCTGGGACAACAGACACTGGGAACCACTTTTAGAACTTGGGACTGATTTAGGTGAGGAGCTTGTCCAGTGCTGGAGCAGGTTCTAGGGGGAGTGGAGAGACAGCAGATTCTCTCCAACCCCAATTGACGTGCTCCCTAGAAACCAAGTTCTTGTCACCAGAAATTCCGATCCAAATTTTTGGCTTCTAATCCTCTCTCATAAAACATCCTAGCTACTCTCTGCCTTCCCTCAATGTGAAGCAATGAGTTGTCCAAAAAAGCACTTGGAAAATATCCAAGAGATAGTGCCCATCCGTGCTCCAAGGGAGCATAAGCACAAAGGGTTTAAAATCCCATTAAGAATCCCCTGAGTCACCCATCTTCCTCCCTTCTTTTCATCTGCACAGTGCAACTTTAGCTCAGTGGGTTTTCTAAATTGTTCTGTTAATTTTAGCTGTTTCCAGATAGATAGCCATATTCTAGGTGAGTCATCAGGAAAATTGAGGATAACAGCAAATAACACTCAGCTCGATTGAGAACCACTTGATGAGCTCTTTAAGGAAAAGACAGGGAGCATACTTCTCCCTTACATAGGTGTTTCTGGATAGATGTGCATGTCAGTATATATTTGTATGCACACATCCATATACACAGACATACTCTTGTATCCATACATGTGTGTATACACCCACATGTGTGCAGTCTGTGCAGCAGTGATTGAGAATGTCAAAGCAGTCACTTTAATTTGTTCATATTTAGCTTTTATGTGTTTCAATATTTTCTCAGTCAAATGCAAAGAATATATAAAGTTGCCTGCTTGGACAGCAATTCATCACAGCATCCCTATGTCTTTTCGTCTGGATTTGACTCATTGTCATTTCTGTTGCCAATAAGGAGGAATTGTGCACTATGTGTCAGCATGACTCACTGTCGGAGAAAGAGCTGCTTCTTAGATCTATCCTAGGGGTATATACAATGTGAATAAATATTGCCTTATTTGTTCATTATCTGAAGAATCGGCTTGTCCCTATTTGGGAGATTTTATAGCTTTAGATTAAGAAATCTAGTCTGTAACCTGTAATTAAGCCACACGTTTTCCCCACATTATAATTGCAAAGGGTCGTATTTTCCTGTCCTTCTCACCCCCACACTGCTCTGCCTTGGATACAGTTTGAACAATAGAACTGCATGTTTCTCTTCCAAAGAATTCAGAATCAGATTTCTTCCTGCACAAAATGGCATTCAACTAGAGGTGGAGAGAACTGGAATGATGAGCACAAGGCACAAAGATGTCTTGAGATCATTGCTCAAAGAAAGGCGTAAATTGTTCACTCTTCCTTCTCAGAAAGCCAAAGAGTTTTCCAGGTAGATCTAAGGAAGATTTGTGAAGTCAGATTAAAAAAGTAAATGCCAAGTATCCTATTTTATGTATCTTCAAGTCACTCACAATGTACTAAAAGTGTTTTTGGAGAAAAGGAAACAAATGAACAGTTGGATTGACCAATGGAGTTAAACTTTTAAAAATGAGGTGTAGAGACAGAGGAAAATAAGCTATAAAGAGGATGATCCTTATATTAGTGGCAAAAAGTTTTCTCAGCTTAGCACAACTGATAATAGGGGTAAGAAAGTTTTCTCAGGGTTTATTACCTTGCACACTGCAGAAATGCTCAACACTGAGCCACTACATGCCAGTAGTGATGACCAAACATAAGTCCAGACATTGCTAAATGTCCATGGGTGACAGGGGAGGGGTGCAAAGAGGAGGGTTAAATCATCCCTGGTTGAGAATCACTGAATCAGAGAATCAATTTTCTTTTAAGCACAGAAGTCGTGAAAAATCAGAATTGTTTTAACACATGCAAGACAATGTGAAATAAATATAGTTACTTTACATAGTAGTATTAAGTATTTTTACTTCTGAAAATAATTTAATGTATGGCACACTGTAGAACCCAAACTACATAAAATTTATACTGGGGCTGGTGCTATGGCTAGTAGGTTAATCCTCCACCTGTGCTGGCATCCATAGGGGCCCTGGTTTGTGTCTTGGTTGCTCCTTTTCCATAAATTCTCTGCTTATGGCCGGGAGAAGCAGTGGAAGATGGCTCAAGTGCTTGGGCCCCTGCACCTGCATTGAGAGACCCAAAAGAAGCTCCTAGGTCCTGGGTCCTGGCTTCAGATTTACTACACTCTGGCCCAAGTGCCCATATGGGGAATGAACCAGCAGATGGAAGACCTCTCTCTCTCTGTGTCTGCAACTCTGCCTCACAAATAAATAATAAATCTTTAAAAAATTATATCACAGGAACAGGTATTTGGCACAGTAGTAAGTTGCTGCTTTGGATGTCTGCATCCTATTTCTGAGTGCCTGGGATCAAGTCCCACCTCCGTTTCAACCCAACTTCTTACTAATGCACATCCTGGATTGGCTGAAGTACTGGGGTCCCTGCCACAGATGTGAGATCCTGAATGAATTTTGTGCTATAGAATTGTCATGATTATTGTGGACATTTGGAGAATGCAGCAGTAGATGGAAGATCTGTGTCTCTCTGCCTTTCAGAAGGTTTATGGAAAACAGAATTAAATGAAAAACTTATTTTTGTGCATAAAAACTTATTGTGTACGTAAAAACCATGGGAAGATTTCACCTCACTCCAGTTAGAATGGCTCTCATACAGAAATCAACAAATGACAAAAGTTGGTGAGGATATGGGGAAAAGGTACCCTGGTCCACTCCTGATGGGAATGTAAACTGGTACAGCCATTGTGGAAGGCGATGTGGAGATACCGCAGAAATCTGCACATAGACCTACCATATATCCCAGCCATCCCACTCCTGGGAATTTACTCAAACCAAAAGAAATAAGCATCTGAAGGAGTTATCTGTATCCCTATGTTCATTGCTGCACAATTCAAAATAGCTAAGGTACGGAATCAACCCGGATGTCCATCAACTGTTGACTGCATAAAGAAATTATGGTATATATACACTATGGAGTACTACTCAGCTGTTAAAAAAATGAAATCCTGTGTTTTGAAAATGATAGATGCAACTAGAAACCATTATACTTAGTGGAATAAGCCAGTCCTAAAAATACAGATATCATATGTTTTCCCTGATCCAAGGTAAGTAATAGAGTACCTGAAATGTCATGTATTAGAATGAAATAGACATTTTGAGATTTGATGATTTGATTACAGCTCTTGTCTCTTCCTTTGAGGAGTAGTTTTTTTTTTCTTTCTCTTCATACTGTTTGCTGAACTGTTTCACTTAGTGTAGGGTTAATGATATGATCATTAAGTGAACTGAAAGTAGATCTTTGTAAAAATTAAGAGTGGGAATGTGAGAGGGAGTAAGAGGAAGGGTTGGAGCATGGGTGGGAGGGAGGGAATGGAGGAAGTGTCACTTGTTCCTAAATCTGTATATATAAAATACGTTAAACGTGTATAACTTAAATAAAATTTTTTAAAAAGAAAACCCTGTAAAAATAATTTTTGCATAAAAAATTAAATTCACACAATTTTTTTACTGTATGAATGTTCCATGAAATTTTTCAAGAATGCTCACATATACATGTTATAGTTTACAGCGCTGTTCTTGATACATTACTAGTTTGTTCTATATGAAATTATTTTTGTGAGTCAAACATTGTCAGATATGACAACTTCATATAGTTTAACCTAGCAGACACTGAATATACATATATATTTAAGTAAAGAAGAAAGAAGAACTATCTTCGGTAGATATATTAGATACCAGCAAATATCAGGGAAAGGAATTAAGGTCAAGTGTTTCTAGACAACTGTTCTCCAGAGAAGAGAATTGCATCCAAAGTGACCGAGAGGCCTCGATTTAAGACACACCTTGGGGGAAAATCTACATTCACCTTTCTTATCCATTGCTTTCCCCCAATCATGCATTACTCTGTTCATTCTATTCATGGACTGAGAAACATTGATACATTTGTGTGTTTTCTGATGCTATAACAAAATACTGGAGGCTGGGTACTTTTAAGGGAAAGAAGTTAATTAAGCTAACAATTCTGAAGATTCCAGGGCATAATGTTAGCTCGTCCTCAGCACTGGATCCCACACAGCAAGGAGGGTGGTATCACAGCAAGAGCACATTCAAGATAGCATGGTGAGACAGCAGTGGGAGAGACTTGGGCTCTACTTTGTATAACAACACACTCATAGGGACTAGCCAGGGTGGTGATAGCTATATTAATTACTTCTAAGAGTGGTGACTCCCAGATCTCACTTCTTAAAGGTTTGAACACCTCAGCATTGCTGCACCAAAGGCCAAGCTTCCAGAATATGATCCCTTGGGAAACACACTCAAACCGTGTACAAACCCAGCAATTGGGGAAAAATGTACAGTGTGATTACGTAATAAAATACTATTTCTTTCTTATACTATACCTAACATGATGTTTCTGGAATAGTTTTGTTTTGATCTTTGGACTTTGATAAAATCATAGGTATCTGCCTATCTCTGTATGGAATGTCTTACAGAGTATTGTTTTCTCTGGAGAGAATGCTTTTTGTTCAAGGTACTAGTAAAATTAATGATGTGGGGACAGGTGGTACAGAAATTATATTGCAGTCATTTAGTCATTTCTTTAAATATATTTGTACTTATTTGAAAAGAAGAGTGCCAGAGAGAGAGAGAGAGAGAGAGAGAGAATCTTTCAACCACTATTTCACTCTCCAAATAGCCATAATGGCTGGGAGTGGGCCAAGATGAAGCCAAGAGTCTGGAACTCCAACTGGGTCTCTCACATTGGTGACAGGAGCCCAAACACTTGGACCATTATCTATCTGTTGCTTTCCCAAGCACATTACCAGGGCGTAGAAGTGGAAGTGGAGCAGCTGAAATTCAGAGCCAGTACTGTGATATGAGATGCTGGCATTGCAAGTAATGACTTACCCTGCTGTTCTACAAGTGCAGCCCCTAGTTATTCATTATTCTACATGAGATTATTTACTTTGTGGGATTCAGGGATTTACTTTCTGATTATAAAGTTATGAATGATGTAAATAGTATGCTTACTGGTAAAGCACAATCCAACAAATCAAAATGATAAAAACAAGACAAAATACCTACTGCTGGTATTTAAGAAAGATCATTACAAATCGTGTTTTGTAACCATCTGGAACAAATTATTCTGTCTGGTAACAATGGATGAATCTGTGTAGTGAAACGTGTAAAAGTTCCAAAAGACATTTTAATGACTGCCCTCTAATTAAAAAATTGTTACCGCTAATGACTAGTCGATTTCAATGTCACATTCAACTTTTGTCACAGTATTATATTGAGCCTTGTGAACTTTAGTCCCACTCATCAATATCTCAATTCTTCCTGGCTTCAGATCTTTTCCCAAACATAGCCATATTCTCCCTTGCAGATAAAGTAGATGTATGGCCCTCTCTGGAAAAATAGGATACCACTGGGAACCTCAGTTGCACCAGTACTGAGTTTGTGATTAACTGGACTTTGATTTTCTACTTTATTTGGCCTGGCTATTGGTAAGGCTGCAAAGCCTTCAGGGTTCACAAGCTAGATTCTTCACTTCAGCCTGTCACATTTAGCAGCGTGGTAAGGTATGTTGGGTAATATATTGAAGCCGTGTTTCTCAAACTGTGGTCCCCAAACCTATCAGTAACACCTAGTAACTTGTTAGAAATGCACATCCTTGGACACTACTACAGACTTACTGAATAAAAAACTTGGAATGGAGTCCCAGATCCCGATACTGAAATCTGGGGGTAGAACTCAGTGCTCTGGGTCTTAACAGGCTTTCCAGAGGATTCTGATGGCCAGAACATCCTGAGAATCACTGCATTACAGAAGTCTGCTGGGAAACAGCTTTCTGGCTGCTCTACCCTCACCCCACTCCAGTACCGAGAATTTAAATTTATCAATGAGTTGAGATTTTCTTATTCCTTTATTCTGTAAAGCACTTGTTTGATTAGAACAGATGGATGGGAAGACTCAAGGCTGTGCAAGCTCAAAGATGTATAAGCAAAGTGCCTTTGGATTAATGATCCTAATTCCCACCCATAAGAAGGGAACATTTTGGAATTATAAGACTTTTAATTAAGAGACAGAGAAAATTGTAGCTCCCTCTGGAAGAGAGCACTGGCAAGACCTTGGGTAGCAGTTGTAATTCTTCGGCAGTCTCTACTGTCCAGCTTCTAAGATAATAACAAGTTGTGCAGAATACTGTAATGACCAGGTAATTATAGTGTTTTGTTCATGTAAAGGAAGACTGGGAAATGCCCTTTATTTGAAAGACAGAGTTACAGAGAGAGGGAGACACAGAGACACAGAGAGAGCAAGAGAGAGGGGAAGAGATCTTCCAAATGCTAGTTCACCCCCCAGACGGCTGCAACATCCAGAACTGGGCTAGATTGAAGCAGGAGCCAAGAACTTCTTCCGGGTCTTTCACATGGGTGCAGGGGCCCCAGAACTTGGGCCATCTTCCTGCTGCTTTCCTAGGCACATTAGCAGGGAGCTGTATAGGAAGTGGAACAGCCAGGAACTGAATTGACACCCATATGGGATGCCAGTGCCACAGGCAGTGGCTTAACCTGTTAGGCCATGGTGCTGGCCCCAAAAATGCACATTTTTATTCTTGTATATTTTTAGCAAAACATGTTGTTAAGACATTTAGTTGGAAGAAAGATAGGCCTTAGAGAATGGTCAGAAAAATGAAAGATTGGAGCAAAGACAATTAAATTCCTTGCATAAGAAAATCAAATCTTTTGGAATAATTTAAGGAGAGAAGATGAAGCCCAAAGAGCAGATAGCACAAAACCTACCTGTAAGGGCATAAATGAGAGCAAAGAGAGAGATGTGGCCAGTGAGTAATTCCTGTTGGTGAGACTGCCAGATCAATGTGATAGCACACTATGCACATGGAAATGAAAGTCACAGGCCACTCCGTGCTGTACTGTTTTCCTCCAGAACTCTCAAACTGCTGTGCACTGAATGCAGGGTGCCCTCCACCCCAGCTGTAGAGTGGGGCCCCCTGTGATCCCTGCCTCTTGTTGTTCATGTCCACAGATGGTCCTCCTTTTGATAGACCTATGTCTTTCATCTAAAAGGACTGGGATACATCTGGCTTCTGTGCTGTATCAGACCCACAGAATCATTCGGTCTGGATCAGCCAAGGCAACTGCAGGCAGGATTCAAGATTCAATAAATCTATAGCAGGTTCATTTTTTAAAAAAGATTTATTTATTTATTTGAAAGTCAGTTACAGAGAAGAAAGGAGACACATACACACACACACACAGAGAGAGAGAGAGAGAGAGAGAAAGAGAGAGAGAGAGAGAGAGAGAGGAAGAGTTGTCTTCCATCTACTTGTTCACTCCCTTGATAGTCACAAAGGCCAAGGATGACCCAGGAAGAAGCCAGGAGCCAGGAACTCCATCCAAGTTCCCTATGTGGTTACAGGGACCCAGGTACTTTGGCTATCTTCTGCTGTTTTTCCCAGGCACATTAGCAGGGAGCTGGACCAGAGGTGGAGCAGCCTGTACTCAAACTGGCACCCATGTAGGATGCTGGAATCTCAGTTGGTGGCTTTATCCATTATGTCACATCAGGCCCTGCTAATTTTTAATTTGATAATTTTGTATGGCCCATAAACATTGTTATAAATATCCCAGTGGCTCTTGGCAGAAAAAAAGTTTCTCCACTCCATAAGGTAAAAAGATTTTTCTGATGATGTGATTATGAACCTAAGACTGTAGCACCTATTTTGCCAGTCTTTCTCTCTTCCTTGCTAGACTGAAGAAGGAAGTGATCTTGGAAGCAGATCTTTCTCATCTGAGGTGGATGTCAATATCTCCAGTGTTGTAACTGTAGCCTGTGAGATGCCCTAGGCAAAGAACTCATCAAGTTTGGCTTAGGTTCCTGAACCATAGGCATTATGAGATTCTAAATGTTCATTGTTTTAAGCCACTAAGTTGGTGGGCATTTGTTATGCACCAGAAATAATAACAACACAAACTCTCAGTGAAGTCTCCCACTCTTGACCTGTAATGAGGAAATGAACAAATAGAGACAGAACTATTGACCTCAAATCTGATCAAATCAATAGATTTAACAGAACATACAGAGAGTAGAAGAAAAAAAGTACAACAGGCATATAATCAGCCAAATCCAGGCCAATGAAAACTTGAAAGAACCAAACCAAAACAAAGAGAGCTGTAGATTAAGAAAAACATTAATTTTTTATTTTTAATTTATTCAAAAGTCAGAGTTACACAGAGAGAGAGAGATCTTGCATCCCCCAGTTCACTATGTAGATGGCTGCAACACCCAGGTGTGGGCCAGGCTGAAACCAGGAGCTTCATCTGGGTCTCCCATGTGGGTGGTAGGGGCCCAAGCACTTGGGACATCCTCTACTGCTTTTCCTAGGACATTATCAGAGAGCTGGATCAGAAGTGGAATCACTGGGACACTAACTGGTGCCCATATGACATTCCAATGTTGCAGGTGGTGGCTTTACCCACTATGCCACAATGCCAGTCCCAAGAAAAGAATTTTGAGAGACTTATGAACCAATTGAAATGCAACTTTATTTGTAACCTGATTTGCACAAGCTTAAAAATACATGAGACAACTGAAGACATTTAAACACTGACAGGGCACTTTGGGATATTAAGGAATCACTGTTACAAAACCAGATAGTGTTGATTTTTGCAATAGTGACATTGTATTTTGAAAAGTCTATAGCTTAGAAATGCAAAATAAAAGATTTCTAATGAAATTATTTGAATTGGTTCAAAATAATATACTAAGGACATGAGGATGGGAGTGAGAAGAATATCACATAGATAAAAGAAGTTTGACCATTCTTTGACCATTCTTGAGACTAGAGAGTGGGCAAATGGGAATTCACTGTGTTAGTCTCTTTGTGCATATCCTTAAATTTTCTATAATAAAAAATGCAGTCTCCAGGATGGATGTGCAAGGGGCCCTCCTGAGTATGCAAAGTGAGTTATTACTATTTCCATTCATTTAATCTCATCCAGTTAAAATGATATTTGTAGGCACATATTTTATATTTAATTTACACACAGTTTTTATGTGTACTTTGTAGATATGCTGGATATGGGTCTTTGTTTTTATTGGTGGGTAATGCATAAGAGAAACATGGCTCTTAAAGAAGAGTAGGGAGACCACTGCTTTCTGGCCATGTTGATAGGGATACTCATTTGCACTGCTAAGCAAACTGCTATTCTAGAATTGGAACAGGAGAGTGTCTTCATGATGGCAGCTAAGCTAGAGTGCACAGGAATCTGCATGGTGCTGTGATTGTTCATGGAACACCAGTGAAATCAGAGGAAGAGTCAGAAACAAGTCCAATATTGGCCATCTAGGATTTGGTAGCAGGCACTATTAGAGGCTAAACATTTCAGAAAGATGATGAAGCATATGTACTGGAGAGAGAGAAAGAGCTGAACAGAGTGATGGTTCCAGAGGAATTTCAACAGGAAAAGTTAGGGAGGCTAGGAGTTAGCATGTCGATATATCTGGACCTGATATGTCTTTTAGAATTGGCATCTTTCTTGGTAGAAGGAATGGAATCTATGGCAGCAATGTTTGGATTGAGCATGGACCATAACTTGCTTTATTTTCCAGAACAGAATCCAAGACTGGGGTCACATTAGACAGGCAAACAAGGGTCATGAGCTCCTAAAATTCTCTAAATCCTACAAGGGAAAAACCAAGAATTACAGCATAACGAGATATTGAGTGCCCAAAACACCACAGAAATTTTAAATAACTAGAAGTGCTCTGGTGAGTGATGCAAAGTAAATGGACAAAAGTGTTTAAGGTACCCATAGCCTGAAAACAGTAAATACTTCAGTGTCATTGGCTGATAACCTAATACAATATTTCTCAATGTGTGGTACATTGTGACTTCCATGAGAATCTACTTGCTGCTGGAGACTCCCAAAGTCTAGTGGCTTAAAAATTTATTCAATGTATTATTATTCTAGGGGCTAATGAGGCACAGCTGAGGAGAATAGATCGCATTGCAGTTATGTTTGATGGTGGATAGGAATGGAGTTACTTGAAGTCTTCCTTACTCTCTTATCTGACTCCCGACCTGGTCATTGGACTAGCTGGGGCTGGATGAGCATGTTTCCCACTCAGCCCTCCATGGAGGCCAGCTTGGGCTTCCTTATAGCATGGTGGTCCCGTGGTAGTTAGACTTCTTAATGGCAGCAAACTTCTCTCAGATTGAGAATTCCAAGAAAACTAGGTAGAAGCTACCAGTTCAAACCATGATATGATTTCTGTATTCTATTGGTCACAGTAGTCGTAGGTCAGTATTATTCAGAGAAGCAGAATAACAGATCCTGGACAGCAGATTGATACCTCTATACAAAGTGGAAAGGAACTGATGGCAGCTGCCTTATGGACCAATTAAACCCATACTATATAAGTTTCACATGCTGTCAGTATGTCCTGGGTTAGGCAAGAACTTTACAGTTTGAATAATTGCCCTTAAAAATTCTTAAGAACACCAAATTTTGAGGCTCATTGCAACGATTGGTAGCGGTTGTATCTCTCATTATAAATTTTTGATCAGGGGTTGGTTTTGATGCAGCAGTTAAGATGCTGTTCTGGACATTCACATCCCATATCAAAGCACCTGGATGCAAGTCCCAGCTCTACCCTTGATTCCAGCTTCCTGCTAACATGAACCCTTGGAGACAACAGGTCATTATGTTAGTAGTTGGGTCTCTGCTACCCATGTAGGAGACCTGGATTGTGTTCTTGGCTCTTGGCTTTGGTCTGGCTCAGCCCTAGCTCTTGCAGGTACACCCATTTGGGGAGTGAATCAGAGGATGGAAAATCTCTCCCTTTAACTCTCTTCCCTCTCCTAACAAAGGAAGTAAATAAGTAAATAATTTTTCTAAGTTTTTTTAAAGATTTTTTTTTATTTTAAGGGCAGAGTTACAGAGAGGCAGAAA
Organism: Oryctolagus cuniculus; assembly: GCF_964237555.1. Classification (NCBI taxonomy): domain Eukaryota; kingdom Metazoa; phylum Chordata; class Mammalia; order Lagomorpha; family Leporidae; genus Oryctolagus; species Oryctolagus cuniculus. The sequence goes on along the minus strand of NC_091437.1, from coordinate 97,914,634 downwards.
TAGAGAGAGAGAGGGAGAGGTCTTCCCTTCATTGGTTCACTCCCCAAAAGGCCGCCAATGGCTGGAGCTGTGCTGATCTGAAGCCAGGAGCCAGGAGCTTCCAGGTCTCCCATGCAGGTGCAGGGGCCAAGGACTTGGGCCATCTTCCACAACTTTTCCAGGCCATAGCAGAGAGCTGGATCAGAAGTGGAGCAGCCGAGACTCAAACAGGTGCCCATATGGGATGCTGGCACTGCAGGCAGCAGCTTTACCCGCTACACCACAGTGCTGGACCCAATAAACAAAAATTTAAAGTAATTATTATCATGAAACTAAAGAAAGGAGGAGAAGATTCCATTTATAAGTTTGGACCAAAAGAATGTTGCAACAGGTGGTATACATGGGCACTACTGAAAAGAAAGTATACTTACTTTCTGTTAAAATGTTTTGGGTATTTACAAAAAATTTTGATTGCTTAGAGACTTGAAAGATACCTCAAGTTCCCTGTGAGTACAAATTAGGAAGAGGATATTTTTAGGAACCAGCAGAGCAGACTTACACAGCAAGCCCTGTCTCAGGTCTGGGGGTAGATAATGAGGTGAGATAGAAAATTCAATACTCTGGGATTCAAGGCATGAGGACAGGCTGAGGACAGACCTGTCTCCTACCTCCAGGTAGATTGTATCCAGAGGAGACCCTGCTTCCTAATGAGGACCATGCTTGCTCATCTGCTACAGGTGTGGCATTGAGCAAACCACACATCTCCTTTAGGTCTTAACAAGCCACAGTCTTCAAAGGGAAATCCAGAAAAGAAAATGGGTCTGTAGAAACTGTCTTTAAACCCACAGGGAACATGGAATGGCACAAAAAGACTCCAGGGTTCCCTGGGTCTACTCCATGCCTCTCAGTGTGTGGCAGGCTCAGAGTGGTGCTGTCTCCCCACTCCACAGAGTAAGTATTAAGGTCATCTTTCCTCTGACGGTGGGAGTGGGCAATGGAATGTTAGTTACATTAAACATTTTCTCCTTCATGTTCTGGGTCCAAGAAATTTGGAGGAGAAATCTGCCCATAATACAATTATATAAACTAGCAGTTAAGAAAATAAAAATTAACTTTAGGGCTGCAATGGAATAACAGTGTTCAACCAAGGAAAATGATGAAGCAGAACTGAGGAAGTTCATCATAGTACAAAATGACCAAAGAACTTGACTTATGTCTTCCATTATTTGTGCAGGACCTTGATGGCCCAATCTGTGTCCTCCTGGAGGTAAACCATCTTCAGCTTTTAAATTAGGATGTGAAATGAATTATAATGACATTCTCCTCCCCAAATGATATAATAGCCACAGAATCCAAACACAGAGATATCTTGGTTACTCTAAACATAGAGGCTGCCTGTGACTTAGAGAGCTGTCATATATCATAACCTAGGACGCTGATAAATTCTAGAAGTTCTTCCTCTAAGAAATACTGTAGGGGGAAAAAAGAAATGTGAATACGTAATACATGAAAGCAGAAGCGTTTCATCTTGCCATTATCATTAATATAGTGACTGAAACATGGGTAATTTGAAATCATCAAAACATACATCAATCCTGCCTTGCAAGGTGACTTTCTGTTGCTCCAGATTTAATGAAGTTTGTTTTTTACAAGATCCCAGGAGAATGGTATGTGCCTAGATAGTAATGTGAATTAATCAAAACCTGCACTTCCCTCTCTGGTCAAGGAAAATTGTCCTTTTTTTAAAACTTTACACTTGTCCCCATAGCTCCCCAGCATTTTTTGATTCAACATCACTTAATCTTCAGAACATCCTAGTAAAATAAGTCAATATTACTAAACAGAGGTACATCAAGATAAAATGATTTTTCCCAAGTTCCACAGAAAACTACTGCCAAGAGACAGGATTAAAGTGCAAAACATTCATCTCAGGGTCCATTTTCATTCTCTGGATGCACATTGCTTAATTTTTTTGCAATGAACTCATCAAGAATTCTGGAAATTAATAACAACATTTTGAAGATATCTTTGCCTCCTAAAAGAACAAATTAATAAAAGATGGGTGTGACTTTGCGTGGGAGTCATTGCTTCCTGCAAAAAGGGAGATGACTAGAGAGTCAGAATGAGGCCTTGTAGAAGCTTAATGCAGACAGAAACTAGGAGAATCCTTGACCTTCAGTGATTATTTGAAGTTAGCAAGGGATGACTTAGACAAAGAGGCTGCTTACAATATGGTCAGAAAGGTGTGTGGCTAACATCAGCCCTTTCAGATTGCAAGAAAACAGGAGAACAGAGTGTGTCATGAAGTGGTTTCCAAGACTGAGTTAGATTCCTGTGGTTACTGGAATCAAGTACCACACACCAGGGGTCTTCAACAATAGGGATGCTCTGTCTCACAATTCTAGAGACTGGAAGTCAGTATCAAGGTGTCACAGAATTGGTGCCTTCTGAGGGCTCCTCTGAGGGATGATGTGTTCCATGTACTTCTCCCAATTTCTGCTGGAATCCTTGGGATTCTTTAGCTTACAGATACATCACACTAGTCGCTGCCTCAGCACGTGGCTTTCTCCTCTATCCCAGGCACCTCATGGACATCTTCTTTTAAGAATAACAGCTGTAGTGGATTGGGTCCTACTCTAATGGCCTTCTATTAACATTGTGGAATCTGCAAATAACTTATTTCCAAATAAATCTGCAATCACAGGTACTGTAGCTTAGAATTTCTGTGTCATTTTTGGGGTGAGGCTTGGGGGTTGTACACAATTCAATCCAGAACAAAAGCCAAAGGCTTGGAGCAGAATCTCTGGATAAAGTTTTCCTTGAAGGCTAACAGTACAAAGTGGTCCCATTGTAGTTTCTATAAACATAAATATTGGTGAGAATAAAGTCATCAGCTGCAGGTTAGTTACTCAAAATATGTAAAAAGTTTCTGTTCTCCAAAAAAATCCACAGAATTGTTACAATTTCAATAAGCTTTTAAAATTAAAATTAACCAGTCAGAGCTTAGGCTCTTCATGTAAAAAAACTTGATCAGCATAGCCCTGACTGTTAATGAACAACTTAATACATTATCCCTCTTAGTAGTTTTTTTGTCTGTTCTACTTAATATGACTGGTTTAATTCTGTAATTCATACACAGTTATTCTTAAGTGTTGAAAATTAACTGAAATGTGATCCCTGTTAAACATAAGAGTGGGAATAAGAGAGGGAAGAGGTGTATAATTTGGGACATGCTCAAGCTGACTTGCCCCAAATGGTAGAGTTAGAAACATACCAGGGGATTCCAATTCAATCCCATCAAGGTGGCATGTACCAATGCCATCTCACTATTCCAAGTGATAAATTTCAGTTCACAATTGATCATAATGAAAGGACTAAGAGTCAAAGGGAGCACATAAACAGGTCTAGTACCTGCTAACACTAACCGATAGAATAAATAAAGGGGAGAGTGATCCAACATGGGAAGTGAGATACTCAGCAGACTCATAGAATGGCAGATGTCCTAAATAGCACTCTGGCCTCAGAATCAGCCCTAAAGGCATTCGGATCTGGCTGAAAAGCCCATGAGAGTATTTCAGGCATGGAAAGCCAAGACACTCTGGCAAAAGATCTCTGTGAGTGAGATCCCAGTGGAAAGAACAGGTCTTCAAAGAAGGAGGTACCTTTCTCTGAAGGGAGGAGAGAACCTCCACTTTGACTATGACCTTCTCTAAACAAGATAAGAATCGGAGAACTCAGAGGGCTTCCATAGCCATGGAAACTCATGACTGGAGCATAGGGAGATTACTGATGCCATAGACAGGAGTGTCAATTTGTAAAGTCAACAACAGGAGTCACTGTGCACTTACTCCTCATGTAGGATCTCTGTCCTTAATGTGCTGTGCATTGAGATTTAATGCTATAACGAGTACTCAAACAATATATTGCACTTTGTGTTTCAATGGGGGTGCAAACTGTTGAAATCTTTACTTAATGCATACTAAACTGATCCTCTGTAAAAAAAGAAAAAAAAAGAAATTATCAATTCCCAACTTGACTTTCACTGGGATTAAACATGACAATAGGTCTGATCTGATTTCATCATCATTTAAAAAAAAATCATCTATTATTTTTCACTTTATGTTTCTGTGTGGGAGCAAACTGTTGAAATCCTTACTTAATGTATACTAAGCTGATCTTCTGTATATTAAGATAATCGAAAATGAATCTTGATGTGAATGGAAGGGGAGAGGGAGTGGGAAAGGGGAGGGTTGTGGGTGGGAGGAACGGTATGGGGGGGAAGCCATTGTAATCCATAAGTCGTACTTTGGAAATTTATATTCATTAAATAAAAGTTAAAAAACAAAACAAAACAAAAAAAACTAAGAAAATTTTGAAGAAAATTAATGAAGATTACCAACAGCAAATATCAAGCCTCAACATAAAAGCATTATATTTAAGACAAAATGTTACTGATAGAAGAAGAGACAAACAGGTCAATGTAATAGAATCAAGCACTTTGAAAGAGACCCTGGAAACTTGGTATTTTTTGAGATGTCATAATAAATAAATAAAGGATGGATGATTCAATAAATGGTACAAGGACAAGTGGCTTTCCATAAAGAATTGAAAAAAAAACAGGATATTGCTTTAGTGCAAAATAAATTTCAGGTGGACCGGAGATCACAATATGAAAAGTCAAATTTTAAAATTGTATAAGAAAACAATTGAAAAATAACTTATTGACCTCAAAATCAAGGATTTATTGAACCGGTTTCAAAAGTTCAAACCCTAAAAAATAAAAAAAAAGTTTTATAAATTTGACAAGAGTATAACTAAAAATCTTTCACATGGTAAAGGCACCTCAAAAAAGTAAATAGTAAGCCATAGACTTGGAGATGTTTTTAACACATTTTGTCAGTTTTTAGCTAACAAGAATTTTTATAAATTAATAAATACTAAAAATCAAGGCAAAAAGACAGCAAAAATATGAACAGACTTGTCATGAGGAAATAATCCAAGCAACCAGTAAGTGTGTAAAGAGATACTTATTCTCATTCATAAGCACAAATGAAAATGTAAGAAGTAAATATGAATAAATAATCTAACAAATACAAATTTAGAAAAGGAAGGTTTTAGCCATCAGTATCTGATAATATATATTGGCAAGGCTGCAGGGAAATGGAAACTCTCCTGCAGTGCTGTTGAGAAGGTGAATTGACACAACAACTTTGCAGAGCAATTTGAAAATTTCTAGGAAACATAAATATGGGCACATGACATGATTTGCCACTTCTGTATCTTGCACTCTATAGCACCTTATGGAATAACAAGTATGCACAGACACCTATACCAGGATGCTCACCCATAAGTGTTATTTGTAATAACAATTGAAATCAGCCTCAATTCCCCATTAGGAGAGTGGGTAAGTTGATTGTCGAATATTCATCCAAAGGTACTCCACAGAACAGCTAAACATGAACAAATTATACCTGCATGTGTCAGCATGCTTAATGCTCAAGCATAATGTTTAGGTTTTTAAAAAATCAACTTCAAAATGATAGGTAGAATGTGATACAATTCACATCAAGGTTAGATGCATGTAAGACAGTACTATAGATCACATTTATGAATGCACATATAAAAATTAAAATGTTCTAATATCAAAAAAGATTTCTTACACAAATTAAAAGATTAAGTTAATTCTTTCTGTTTAGGCAACAGCTACCTGATAGAAACATTGTTATGTGTGTCACAAATTTTCAAGATTTTCGCAAAGTAGAGGATCACTGATTTAACATGATTATTTATTTTTTAAAAAAGATTTATTTATTTATTTGAAAGTCACAGAGAGGGAGGGAGACAGAGAGAGTTTCCATCTTCTGGTTCATTCTCCAAATAGCTACAAAAGCCAGGCCAAAGCTAGGAGCCAAAAACTTCATCCAGCTCTCCCATGTGGGTAGCCAGTTCCCAAACACTTTGGCCATAGTCTGCTGTTTTTCCCAAGCCATTTGCAGGGAGCTGGATCAGAAGTGGAGCAACTGGGACAAGAACTGGTGCCCATATGGGAAGCTGGTATCAGAGGTTGTGGCTCTACTCACTATGCTACAATGTCAGCCCCCTAACATGTTTATTTTTAAAATGAACAAAAAATATTGGCTCTATTTTTTGATCACTATAAAAATTCTATGATTTTTCCTGATATTTGAATGTCCTGAGAGTTGATAAACGAGGTAATTTTTAAGGAAGTATGTAAAAAGAGAGCACAAAGATAAAAACTTCAAGATAGTATCTTCTAACAATTGTTACAAACGGCACATGCATTGTATTTTATGGTTTGCATTTTAACAGGGCTACCACTTTCATTTCAAATCTTTTGCACTAGCTATGCGATATTTCAAAAGTTTACATATTTTGTATTTAAGTCACTAAAATAATGTTATGTCACCTGTGACCTACCCTGATTGTTTATTTTTTTGATCATGTGTTTGAAAACTTCAGATACCAATACATGCAAAAGAAAATTGAAAACAAAATTCTTTTACGTGGTCACTCAGTTCCTAACTCATGACCTTACACATATAATGACCTTACACAATAAATTGTAAATTAACGATCTGTAGTTTTTGTCATTAGCCAGGAAGACAACACATGAATGGTATTTAACTAATTTATGTTTAGGTTTACTTAAATTTAAAATGAACATGAAATTTTGAGTCTTATGTAGTAGAATTATTCATTGAAAAAAATTATCATTGAGCCTATTTTGTGTATAGACAAGGAAAGATAATTTGAATTACTGAAAGTAAAAAGATTTAGGAAGAAGTCTCAAATACATTTTTATCTTCATCTTTTTGGATAACATACAACATATAAAATAATGTATAATAGACTTGAAAATTATGTTATTTTGAAAGAAATAAGAAGATTGCATAATTCAGATGGATTCTTAGCTCCATGCCTGGAAGTATCAGGGTTATATTAGAAAGTACTTGCTCCACTGAAAGTCTTTGTGTGTATGCATGGGTGAGGAGATTTGATGGTGAGGCTAGGAACAGGACTCTCTCTCTAGATGAAGAAATTACAATATTAATGTCAAGAAGAATCATTAAATGGAAAGTCTTTCTTTGATTTCCTTCTGGGAACTTTGATTACTGAAAAGAGATCCGACATGTTCAAGTAGTCATTAAAATGAGAATTTATTATTTACTCCCCTTGAGAAATGTGAAATTTTCTGTTAAATAAGAAATAGTGATGCTATGGTCTTATTTACAACACATTCTGATACAACCAAGGAAGCATAAATGATATTTTTAAAAGAATAAACAAACAATTTGGGAAAGCATAAATGTAACAGACCCAGAAGCAGTAGTAATGCTACTGTTCTCACATTTTTTCTTTTTAAAAATTTATTAATATAAAAAGAAAATATTTTATGCATTCCATAGCTACAGTTCCAAGAAGACAGCCCTACTTCCCTCACTGTCCTGCTCCTCTCATCACCCATCCTACCTCCCTTCACTTCATCATTTTTTGCACTCTATATTCACAGACTTAATTCACCATTAATCATACTATTCAACAAACAAGAAGAAGGAAGACCACAATTCCACAGGAGTATAAACAAGAGCTAAAAATAACAATCATATCAAAAAATGATCATTTCATTCCTTTATATTTTTGGTATTCTATATTAACTGCCACATATAAGAGCAAATAAATGATTTTTGTCTTTTTGAGACTGGTTTATTTCACTAAGCATAATGGTTTTCTAGTTGCATTCATTTTATTGCAAAAGATATGACTTCATTATTTTTTATGGCTGAGTAGTATTCCATAGTGTATATATACCACATTTTCTTTATCTTTACATTCCCACCAACAGTGGATTAATGTACCTTTTCCCCCACATCTTCACCAGAATTTAGTGTTTTTTTTTCTTTTTTTTATTTAATAAATGTGAATTTACAAAGTGCAACTTTTGTATTGTTGTGGCCCCCCCAACCTCTCTCCCTCCCGTGGCCCTCCCCTCTTCTACTCCCTCTCCCATCCCGTCCTTCATTGAGTTTCATTTTCAATTACCTTCATATACTGAAGATCAACTTAGCATACACTAAGCAAGGATTTCAACAGACTGCACTCACACAACTGCACAAGGTATGGGGCGTTGTTCGACTAGTAGTGTTGTTTTTAAGTTTCATAGTAAAACACATTAAGGACAGAGATCCTACATGGGGAGCCTGTACCCAGTGACTCCCGTTGTTGATTTAACAAATGACACTCTTATTTATGACATCAGCAATTACCCAAGACTCCTGCCATGAGCTGTCCAGGCTATGGAAGCCCCTTGAGTTCACCAACTCTGAACTTGTTTAGTCAAGGCCATATCACAGTGGAGGTTCCTTCCTCCCTTCAGAGAAAGGCGCCTCCCTCCTTGATGGCCTGTTCCTTCTGCTGGGGTCTTGTTCACCAGGATCTTTCATTTAGATTGCTTTTTGCCACTGTGTCATGGCTTCCCATGCCTGTGAGACTCTCAGGGACCTTTTAGTCAGATCCGAATGTCCCAAGGGTTGATTCTGAGGCAGGAGTGCTGTTTTGGGCATTTGCCATTCTATGAGTCTGCTGTGTGTCCTGCTTCCCCCGCAGGATCATTCTCTCCCTTTTAATTCTGTCCTTCATTCTTTGCTTACACTGGTCTTATTTGTGAAATCTCTTCAACACTTACCCTATCTTTTTGATCAGTTGTGTATTTATACTTATCACTTTACCAAGTGCGCTGGCATTGGTACCTGCCTCCTTGGTAAGATTGAGCTGAAATCCCCTGGCACATTTCTAGTTCCATCATTGGAGGTGAGCATGTGCCGACCTATATAGAATTAGCAGTGAAGCCATCTGGTTTTCCTTTATAGTGCCATGATACCTTCTATCAGTTGGCACACTTACAGACACTGTATGATAATTGTCTGACTGACCCGCGAGCTTTGTGAAGGCATTAACTATGTCTTAACAGTTTATCTATAGAATATAGGTCAACATCTGATGCCATAAAAGGGAACTGAATTCTGTTTGCTCATTGAATTAATGAATGAGTGGTATGTAGTTTATAAATAGCTACATAATATACCTAAATGGTGTGTAAGTATGTGTGTATATAAGACATCTTCAGAAAGTTCATGGAAATGCGTATTATGAAAAAAACTGCATGGATTTTACAAATTTTTTGCACCAAATTAAAGTTATCTTTCAATTCTATTTTTTCATGACCTTTTCGAAGTATCCTTCTTTGTGTCTGATTTTGTACTTGCTCTTGCCATTGATAGTTTCATGTTATATCTAATGATTATAATTGGCCCAAATAAATTATATTGTGAGAGCTGAAGAGTCGAATTGCAGCACATGTTACTTACTAACCAGAGTAGAAATAATCTGTCAGAAGAGATCAGAGGGCTGGACATTGTAGCCCAGCAGATTAAATTCCCATTTGGGATGCCCACATCTCATATTAGGGTGCCAGTTGACATTCTGATTGCTCCATTTACCATCCAACTTCCTGCCAGTGAATTTGGGAAGGCAGCAGATGACTGCTCAAGTGCTTGGAGACCTGGGTAGAATATTTGGCACCTAGTTTCAGCTTGCTGCTTATTCCAGCCCTGGCTATTGTTGACATTTAAGAAATGAACCAGGGGATGGAAGATCTCTCTGTCTCTCTCTCTCTCTCTCTCTCTCTCTCTGTTGCTTGCCTGTCAAACAAATGAAAACAAACTTTTAAAAAAGTAGATGGAAATTTTAAATGATCACTCTAGCTTTTAATTTTGTATTCATACCATTTAAAGTAGTTTAAATGAAGCAGTAAATGTGACTTGTGATAAAAGAATGACAGTAATATCCATATGTATATATTCCTTGATTGTCAATGATGAATACATTTATTTTAAATATCAGATTTAAATTGAGTTATACTATACTTCAAATTTTATTTGCAGAATTCAAATATTATGTGAACTTAAAAGGCCACTGGAAAGGCCAAAGTAATTAAAACTCAATTATTGTCTTGCTTTTCTTAGTCTATGACAAACATTCCCTTGTACTTTGATGATCTGTACATTTCTATTTGTCCTGAAATTAGCTGTTTACCTTCTTAGTTCTCCAATATCAAAATTGAGTAGTGGTCTGATTATACTCATTTCTTTCTTGGTTGAACTTATATGCACATTTTTCACTCACAGTTTTTTGAGAGCCTTTGATTAATATTTATTTAAGAAGGCTTTTGAAGTATGAAAATTTATAGGTCAATTCCATTAGAGAAATAATAGGTTTCTCTGCCAATGTTAGAACACAGTAAGTGATTATAAAGCAGTCTTTTGAACGAATAGAAAATTGAGATAAAGTGACTGCTACTGAAAAGGGGTTTGCATTTGTTTCTATCCTCCCTTCTCAATAAGAAAAATAAACCCAAAATTTTGCTTTAAATTCCTTAGGGGTCTCAGAACACACCCTTGGCATTGATCTGATTTTACAACAATTTAGGTTATCGTGGCAACATTTGGATTCACAATTTTTCTATGGCCAACTTAAACAATAAAATAGAAAAAAATAAACACTATATGTGTTTATTATACTAATTACATATGTTGTTTCATTTGACACATGTAATTACTCTGGTAAATGTATTTTTAGTTCTGGTTTTTTTTTTTAGATGAAGACACTAAAGCTCAGAGAGGTTGAGTAACTTTGTAGAGCCAGAAAAATATTTTGTAGGCCAATAATAGCAGAAAAGTAACAGAATTGCATACTTTTCGTCTGCTCTTTGAATGCTGTTCTTTCAGTAGTTTCATTCTATGCACAGTTGCATAAATTGTACAAGACTAGATAATTGTAATGTAAATATAAAAACATTTAGCACAGATACCAACTCAATGTTAGCTAATTTTTTTCTAATATTAAACATTCATCCAATTATGCTTTGCATCTCATCAATAATTTCATATAAAGCTGTACCTATGAAATTTGTATTCATTAAGTAAAGCTTTCTTAAAATATATACTATCATGTTGACTAACTTTTTGCTTATTGTCCTCTAATGTGAATATGTGAATCTTTCAGTAGAAAATCTCCTTGGCACCATACCTGTCATCAGATAGTCTTGCAAAGGGTAGCTAGCATGTTTGCCACAGCTAAGTTGGTCAATGCCCACCAGATCATTCACAGATCTGTAAATGCTCTCTAAAGTCAATGCTACACAAGTTTGATAGAGATTTTTGAAAGTTCGAAGCATTTTGTGAATATTTTTTCTCAAAATTTTAATTAATTTATTTTTATTTGAGAGGCAGAGGAGACTGAGAGGGAGATATCTCTATCTCTATCTCTATCTCTATCTCTATCTCTATCTCTATCTCTATCTCTAGATTCAACTCAACCCAGACTTCCCTTGTGGGTAATAGGGGCCCAACTACTTAACCCATCACCTGCTGCTTCTTAGGGAGTACATTAGCAGGAAGCTAGAATATGAAACAGAGCTGGGATTTGAACCCAGGTACTCTTATCTGGGATATATGTGTCACGAGTGGTATCTTAACAGCTGTGCCAAACACTCACCTTTGTGAGTCTTTTAACAAGCTCAATTCCTAATCTTTCCTCAAGGCACATCCAGTGTTGCCTAGTAAATTCTCTAGTTTCCTAATTTATGTGTCTCCTTATTCTCTATTTGAATATTTCCCTACTCTTCCTAAATTTCTGAACTTAGCATCTCCTGTTCACTCCTAGCCTCTTACTTCACAGGGAAAATGGGAATATGAGAAGGTATGAAAGATGGATTATTTACAAGGGTTTAGATGTAATTTGACCCTAAGTCTCATACGTGGGAGGCTTGGTCCTCGGTGTGGTGATGGGACTTTAGAGAGGTAGGCCTAATGGGAGGTTATTAAGTCATTGTGGCTGTGCCTTCTGAAGGGATCGTGTGGCCTAAGTCTCAGTCTGGCTTCCTGTTCTGAGAAAGGACTCATGTTCTACCCTTGACTGACACACTCTTGGCTGCCTTCTGAGAAGTCCTAATGCAGAGGACTCAGGCAGTTTGTGCCAAAATTCCTGACTTGTTATGAAGCAAAGAATAATGAATACAGATAGAATTCCCTCAATTCTTCTCCACAAAAGCCACAACTAATCCCCTGAAAATGCAACCTGTGCAGCCTGGCTTGTTCTTTCACCACCAAAGGTGCCAACAAGCTTTGTGTCAAAACCACAGGTCACTGATATCTAAGAAATGTTTATTATTGCTTTCCATTTTCTTCCTGTGGCCTCCACCAAAACCATCCTTTCCTGGTTTTCTTCCTACTTGGATCACTTCTTTTTTTAAAGAAGAAATATTTAGCTTTTATTTTATATATGTCCACAAATGCTTGCACAACACATCATGACTTTTCCTAAGACTCACAGCACATCTTAATAGTGCAAAGAGATGGAAATTTTAAGGCACACTTAAAGTATGAAAACGACTTTGAATGGATCCCTAAAGACAGAACAAGCTAGAGAGTGAGGCCTGAGTGTTGACACTTCAGGGTTCTAAATAGTTGTTGTAAAACACAGACAACCAGGGCTTGAGTAAATGTACAGTGCCCACCTAGCTCATGCACCATAGTTGGGTAGTTGAAGAGGGGATGCCAGGAATCTTGTCAGGTCAGAACTCATAACCACAATCAGATGACTTATTCCAAACAAACTGAACTAGTGTATTACACTAGGCTAAAATCTGTTGGTTCTTTTAAACTGGAAGCTATTACAATGGAATCAAAGTTTACTCTATCAATCCCACACAGATAACTTTTAAGACTCAAGATCACCTTCTTCAAAGAGATTTTCTTGCCATGGGAAACATACACCTTGTCCTCGCTCTTGGTGGGAAAGTGGCTTCCTCTTTCTGTATTAATCTCCCCTTGCCCTGCTTGTTGACTGGTTGGCCAGCCCCTTCCCATATAGAAATTTTCACATATGCATCAGGTGTTGCCTCTACCTCCTCAAAAGTACTCGTGGACATTTGCCAGGCTTTCTGAGTGCTACTTTCATCACTCTCCTCACTTGCAGAGACACCCACAGCACTCAGGGAAGGGACACACACTCAGTAACAATCCTCATTGGAGAAACTATTGATGCTTTCAACTGCCTTGATTTTGAAGTTAAGGACTTGGGTGATCTAACAATGCTGACAAAATCAGTCCCACAGCGTATTACCATGGCCTGTAAAGCCAGACCGATTCCTATGATTTTCCTCTTTTAGCCCTTGAGGCCTCTGCTGAAATTTGGCAAGAGTAAAAGGCAACACTTAATATTCTTCTTCAAATAATATTGAAAGGATGAATTCTCATCCAATAAGGATTCACTCAAATTTTAGCTTTGGATAAATGTCTTGGCATCATGTCTGAGAGCTTTAGCATGTAGTAGGTCCTGCTCATTTAATAGGGATATTCTACCAAACATTTTTTTTAGCTCTGCACCCAATAATTTTCAACATAATAGACTTTGTAAAATACAACTTCATTTTCAGTATACTAAACTCACAACACTATGCACGCAACCGATCTATAACATGCTTAGAGGAAGTTGACTACATTGGAATTTTGTGGCTGATTCATCATCATTTATTCCACTCACGTGACTGGCCTAAGCTGTTCATGGGATCCATTCACCTCCACGGTGGGCACTTCAAGCATGGATATATGACCAATGATGTATGAGCAGAGGTCTTCAGGGACTTCTGAAAAATATTTCTCTGGCTCCAAAGAGAGATCTAAAGGAAGGGACAGTCTCTTCTCTTCTACATATTGTGTCAGAACAAGAAAACTAGTACTGTTGCAGCTATATTGCTACCAGCCTAAAGATAGAACCAAAATTGAGAATAAGTGGGAAGAGAGAGAATGATACTGGATCCTTAACGGTATCACTGAGTCAACCAAACTTGAGACCCGCCTTGCCTCTGGACTTCATGTTATATGAAATAATGAGTTGCCCTCTAGGTTAAGCCTAATGCAATCATCGAGGGTTTTTTTTTTTTTTTAATTGTGGAAAGAACCACTTTACCACTTTCATGATAATCCATTTTGAAGAATAATATTTGGTCCTGAAATGGGACTGCTCATCGTTAAATGTATGTAATCACATTTAGGGAGAAAATCAGGATTTATGATAAATTAAGAATGGACATTGGGGCCTACTTTGAGGTTGGTTTTTATGAAACAATTAACCTGGTATCAAAGTGAAGGTGTCAGACAAGAGCTAGGGCAGGAACAAATAGATGAGAAATATCAGTAAAGTTAGAATGTGGAGGTGTGAATTACTTTCTTGCATGTCAAAAGCTAAGACCTGAAGACACAGAAAATCCCAAGTGAAGCAGAGACAACAAATCGTGTTGAACTAGGAAATGCTTGCAATATTATGGTCTCTTACATGAAGAATATAGACAACTATTCAAATTCTTGATTGACAAATAACTGTAAAGATAAGAGAAGGTAATATTCATTATCTATCTGCTGGGTTTTGGTGGGGACAGGTACAGACTGTAAGCTCCTAGTCTACAGTACTACAAGAACACCAGGAAGTCATAAACACACATTGAAAACTACAATGCATACCACTAGTTCATCATTTAGTCTCTTTACTTGGCAATGGTTTTTAATTTAATGTATTCATTGGTAGTAAAGAAGACATAAAAAAAGAAGACATGGTATGTGGGCAAGGATTAATAATTCAAATCCTAATTTGTTCTTACTGTTGCTACTGAAGTATGAATATAACCTACATCAAAACACACCTACAGGGGCCAGTGATGTGGTGCGTCGGGTAAGGCCGCTGCCTGTAGTGCTGACATCCCACATGGGCGCTGGTTCAAGTCCCGGCTGCTCCACTTCTGATTCAGCTCTCTGCGATGGCCTGGGAAAGCAGTGGAAGATGGCCCAGGTCCTTAGGTCCCTGGACGCATGTGAGAGACCTGTAAGAAGTTCCTGGCTCCTGCCTTCAGATCAGCACAGCTTCAGCGGCTGGTGGCCTTTTGGGGAGTGAAACAGCGGAGGAAAGACCTCTCTGTCTCTCTCTGCCTCTGTTCTCTCTGTGTAACTTTCAAATAAATAAATGAATCTTTTTTTAAAAAAAATCCTACATATATAGATATAGTTAAGCCACATTTCAGTTGTGATGCTAGACATACATGGTCTTTCATATTGCAGGTTATCTCATCATTCTAACCCTATCTTCTAAAATCAGTGCTAGAGAAAGTAAGTCTACTATTCTATCCATGTGTCGAAGACAGGTTAAACTTTACAAATCCAGAAGTACAGCTTTTTAAAAAATAAGAAGGATCATGGTTCAAATTCCAGTATTGACACTTTTTCTAGCTGTGTGATTTTTGAAATATTACTTAATCCTCCAATTTGACTTCTCCTCAGGGAAATGGAGACAATATTTATTCCAAAGTGAGACATACATATTTCTTTAAGACCAGAAGGGAGATTGTGGAAATTTGCTTATCAGTCGGTGAAGAAACAGAGACCATACAATGTAAACTGTCTTTCCATTTTTCCTAATAAGGACTTACATAGAAGTAAGAAAAATCATTGAGGGATTGAGAAAATTTTAATGGCCAATGAAAATATGTTTTTCTTAGGGGGACTCATATTTAAAATTAAGTACTAATATATCTATGGATCAATCTTCCTAAAATATATTTGTCATAATGAGGTTCTAAGTGAAATGTTTTTGCTTGGATGAGAATTCTTGGTTACAGATATTAACACATAACATGATTTTTAGTGAGGTTACACTTAACTATGTGGTTAAAGAAACTGGGCTGGACTGTATTTTTTTAATTCTTAGACTAAAGGAAGAAAGATTCTATTGAAATTGCAGTATTTGTTTAAATGCCAAGTTTCTCCTATTCTTAGCTCCTAGTAGCTAACAATTCTAGCTCTAGAGGGGTGACTATGAGAGTTTGTTCCAGTATTTACCAACAGAATTAAATAAACAAAATAAGTGTGTGGCAACACAGCGTATTCACAGAAGTCAATCCACTGAAATCTGGTGTGTAAGAGCTGAAGTGGCTTTGAAAAGGCCTGTCCCTTCACTGGATTCTGTCAACACAGCTGAAGGGAGTTGAGAGTGACTGACATCTCCTGGGTAAGGGAGGTGACAGCACCCTGATCCCCTGTAAGGACTCTTCCCTGGAAGCCTCAACTCAGAAGGGGAATGGAGGAAGGGTTTGGAGCACAGGGACCTAGAGGTGGAGCAGCATCAGTTACGACTCTTTTTAATAACTGGGAATTAGAGGTGCTCCCCTCATGCAGCTCTTGACCAAGATTTGGAGATGTTTGGGGAGGCAGAAACACCTGGGCCAAACCTGTTGCATTCTCTGAGTTACTAGGTAACATCTACCACCCCCTTAGAATATGTCCATTGATTCTTACTTTCATTATCCTGGATCTTAGCAGAAGCCAGAAGACTTCTAATTCCAGTTTTACTCTGGGGGTGTTATGATTCTGACATTTTACAGTGCTGGTTGATGAGGGACTCACGTATTTTGACTGTTAAGTGAACAGGTGGCAAAACATCTCAACGGCACTTGTTTTTGAAGACTTATAAGACCCGCCCATTGTGAGAATTTGTTGCCCCATTTTTCTCTTCAGTAACTGCAGTATACATGTGTGTATACTGTATTTCCAGTGTCTTCTAAAGTTATATTTTTATTAATTAAAAATGTCAATTTTTCAAGGGCAAGGATTTATCTACATCAAAACCCTCAGCACATAGCCAGTGGCTGATCTATGGATAAGTCCTCAATACTTGGATTGAGTAGGTAAGTAAATGCAGACCTCCCTTCATAGCAATTGCAAAGATGGACAGGCAGCAATGATTAGAAAGGAATTTTATAATTTTATAATTTTTACAATTTTTATTTTGCACAACTATATAAGACTAAATGTGTTTCTGTTCAGTAAATATTTCGAATATCTGTAGATGCTAGACAGCATTTGGGGTATATGGGTTAATAAAATGATAAAGACATTCCTATTTTAAGCAAATTTCTAAATTTAGAATTTGGCCTTAAGAACTGCTTTGAAATATCCATGCAGCTTATTTTTGTGTATAATGGCAGTTAATTGCTTGTGGGTATAATGTCATTTATACCAGTTTTTCATATTCCAACTGAAGAAATCATAACCAGTAGTATCAATAAATCATGACAAAAATTAATGGTTAAAAATTGCTCATCTCTACATACTTTGTGGTTTTGTAAGATTCCAAACTTCATGTCATGGTTTACAAAGCGAGATTACTGTGGTGCAGGGTTTATCTCTTCACAGGCTTGTATACTTGTTCTTTAACTGAGAACTTCCACACTGTAAGTTACTATTTACAAAAACTCCTTTGGTTTTTAAATCATTGTTCCCATCTAGTGGTAGAAGATGGTATTTCTTTAAACAGAATAACTAGCATTACAACCATAACTAGATTCCTATATTTACAATCTGCCAAAAGCTAAATCCACTATGTTATCTTGGCTCTTCAGGTTGCCAATTGTAGGTCTTTGGACTTCCAGCAACTGTAATTGTGTGAACCAATTTCTTAATTCCTTTTAGCAAATCGTATAGATATAGTTAAAAATAAGAGATAGAGAGATAGAAATAGAAATAGAAATAGAGATATAGAGATATGCTTATTGGTTCTGTCTCTCTGGAGAACCTAATTAATATGAGAGGACTTAAATAGATTTGTAGGAAAAGTGAATTAAAAGATAAAAATTTACAAATACTTGTATTGACATTATTTCTCAGTATAAGTCCACCAAGTTCAAGTAATTTTGGAAGTGATACCAGTCATTTAGTTCACTCCTAAAGAACTGAGGGTCCTAGGACTTTAGCAATGCCATTACAGATGTTTTTACTTTATTAACTGAAGAAAGACAAGTTCTCCTTTAAAGAGTTTTTAAGACTAGGAAACAAAAATAAGTAAGAAGCAGCCAAATCATGACGGTAAGGTGGATATCTACTGCTTTCCCATTGAAACGCTCATAATATTGCCCTTGTTTCATGAAGGGAATGAGCAGCAGCAATTTCACAGTGGAAAGGGCTTTGGTTAACATTTCAAAACCCTCACTGGGTAAGTAGATGTAATTCTTTGGTTTTCCAGAAGGTCAACATGGAAAATGCCTTGAGCATCCAAGGAAACTCTTGCAATGAACTTTGCTCTTGACTGGCCTGCTTTGCTTCGCCTGTGCCACTTGCAGTTCTTGGTAGCTATTGTTTTTATTGTGTTTTGTCTTCAGCATCACTGGTAAAGTCATACTTCATCTCTTGTTTCAGTTCTTGAAAGAAATACTTTAAGAGCTGGATCTCACTTGTTGCCAGCATCCCATATGGGCACTGGATGGTGACATGGCTGCTGACCCAACTCCCTGCTAATGTGCCTGAGAAAGTAGTGAAAAATGGCCCAAGTTCTTGGCTCCTGGATCCAAATGGGAGCCAAGAAACTCTGAAGAAAGAAACTCTGGGTTCTCTGGCTTCTTTCTGATCCAGCCCTGACCATTGTGGCCATCTGGGGAGTGAACCATCAGATGCAAGACCTCTCTCTCTCTCTATCTCTCCCCACCACCACCTCCACACCCCTGCCTTTCTGTAACTCTGCCTTTTAAATAAATAAACAAACAAACAAACAAACAAACAAATAAATATTTCTGGCACCCACACAGCAGAAAGTTTGTTCCACTTGAATATTTCATTCAGAATCGGGTAGCTGACACAGTTGAGGTATCTATGGTGTTAGTTATTGATTCTGTTGTTAATCATCAATCCTCTTCTGTTAGGGTATGAACAAGATTAATATTTCCTTGATATGGATATTGTGCTGCTGTGGGTTTCAGCTTCATCTTTTATCCCATCCTTTGTTAATATGAGTTATTGATTTGTACACTGCTAATTTTAGGGTTAATGTTCTCATAAATTTTTTCATAGTATCAACAATGTCCACCAATGTCTCATCACTAATTTGATATTTGTTCTTGCATCAAACTTAGCAGAATTCATGTTGTTCTGAGAGGGGTATATTCAAACTGATGCTTTATTGTTATTAGTGTCTCAAACTAGATCCTGTTCAGACATGTTACAAGTTATTATGAGTTGATTTTGGTCCAAGAAAATTGAAAACTACACATAGTCTTTCATAATATTCATTTTTGATGAACTTTTTGAAGATCTCTCATATACAGAGCTTATCTATTTGTTCTATAAGTGACAGAGTTAAAGCACTGTACATGTCAATAGGCTATTCTATAGGTGTCATTGGTAAAATTCTTTCCTCAGGAGAGTTTTTATGGATGGTGTAATTCTGTTTGCCACTACTATTAGACACCATACCTCAAGGAACCTGTGAACCTTGGCTTATTATTTTCGTTCAAATATGCGTACAGAGTTCGGCATAGTCAAGGTAAACTGAAAAGCATTTCAATACTATTTTGCAAAAAATTATGCTTTTTGTTATGCATTCTCACTTGATATTGGATTAAAACCCAAATGAATAATGTTCATGGAAAGCACCATTCTAACAAACTTTCACCAATATCACAGATATTGCAATTTCTGATGTTTCATGCTTATATTGCTTATGTGCTCTATTTGTATATTATATTTCTTTCATATCTCCTGGATTTTTTTATGACTAAGGATTCTTCCTATCTGTGCTTCCTGAATGATGAGTTTTACTCCCCCTGATTCCAATTTTCCTTCTATTTCTTCAGGAATCTCCATGAAAATGCACAGTGATTTGTCTAGGTTCATTTTGGTTGTGCTTTTATTTTTGGATATCTTCTTTAATATTTAATTAGTCTGTCGCCTTTGTTTTCCTAGAATTCTAACCCAAAATTCAGCCATAGTTATACTTATTTTTTAAAAAACAAAAGATGTGTTTTACTTCTTTGAAAGGCAGAGTGACAGAGACAGAAAGGGAGAGACAGAAAGAAATAGATGTTCCATCCACTGGTTCATTCCTAAAATGACAAGAAAAGTCAGGGCTGGACCAGGCCAGAGACAGGAAGCAGGAACTCCACCCAGGTCTCCCACAGGGGCCTAAGTACTTGAGTCAATACAGGTGCATGAGCCAGGAGCTGGATTGGAAGCAGAGCAGCTGGGACTCAATGCTCATATGGGAAGCCAGCAATACAAGCAGTGGCTTAACCTGCTGAGCCACAAAACAGGCCCCTAGTTATGCTTTACAAAACTCTATTTAGTTAAATAAATAATTGGATACAATGCAATTCCTATAAATCATACTGTGCACTGGATGAGTTTGAAGCAGCTGTTATGCTACAGGAATTTGAACTTACTTTATATACATATATATATGTAAGTTTTTTATTTATATAAGGTGAATAAATTTCATTTATTTCATATATACAGATTTAGGAACATAGCAATACTTACCACCCTACCCTGCCTCCCGCCCACAGTCCTACCCTCCTTCATCTTTCCTTTCTTACTGTTTCTTTGAATTTTAACAATGACATCCTTTCAATTTATTTTATAATCAAAGCTTAACCTTCACTAAGTAAAGCATCAAAAATAGTAAAAAGAAAAAAACACTGTTCCTTAATAGTAGAGACAAGGGCTATAAACAGTAATCAGACTTCAAAATGTCAATTTTGCCCATATACATTACATTTTTTGTACTCTATTAGTTACCATAGATCAGGGAAAACCTATGATATTTGTCTTTTGGGACTGGTTTGTTTCATTAAGCATAATGGTTTCTTGTTGCATTCATTTGTAGCAAAAGACAGAATTTCCTTATTTTTTATGGCTGTTTTTAAAGTTATTCAACATATAAATGCACATAAATGCATACGGTCCCTATATGCAATCACCAGCTAACTGTCACCTGGTGAGGGCAACATTTAGAAGTGAGTAAAAGTAATATTTACTTAATGAATATATTTCTGAGAGTATGTTGCTAAGCATAGCTAGAAATAACTTTACATTTGAACTTTACAGAGAGAATCTATGTCCTAACCTTTGTCAGAGTGACGGGCTCAGAGTTCCTTCTGTCTAGCCAATCACATATCAGACTTTCCTTCCCAGAGTGCACTAAACAGCCAGGTATATCATTCCTTTCAGGGTGAGTTTTTTTTCCCATGGTAAACTTGATTTATTCTAAAAGCACAATTTAAGAAAAAAATCTTCTTGGGTAATTTTTGAAATTCCATTAAAACCTATCTTTTTTTTTTTTTTTTTTTGACAGGCAGAGTTAGACAGTGAGAGAGAGAAACAGAGAGAAAGGTCTTCCTTCTGTTGGTTCACCCCCAAAATGGCCGCTACAGCCAGCACTCTGCGCTGATCCAAAGCCAGGAGCCAAGTATTTCCTCCTATTCTCCCACATGGGTGCAGGCGCCCAATCACCTGGGCCATCCTCCACTGCCTTCCTGGGCCACAGCAGAGAGCTGGACTGGAAAAGGAGCAGCCGGGACTAGAACCCGGCGTGCATATGGGATGCCAGCGCAGCAGGTGGAGGATTAGCCAAGTGAGCCACAGCACAGGCTAAAACCTATTTCTTATCAACCATTTTCCTTATAATTTCAGAATTATTTTTCATGATGTAGCATTTGATTATTTTTCTAGCCTTAGTAAAATTGTTAGTGGTGAAACTTACAATGTTTTTCTTGGAAGACTATAATCTGAAATTTGAAGTGCTCAAGTAGACATTTTGTCTGGATTATATAGCATCTGCTCATCTAAGTTAACCAGATGATTTTTAAATGTCTTGGCATCATTCTCAGTGTGACATCACTAAAATTGATAATTATTGTATTAGTATATTTATTTATTTTGAGATTTATTTATTTATTGGAAAGGATAAGTGATACAGAAAGAGAGAGGAGAGATAAAAACGAATCTTTTATTTTGTCACAAATGGCCTTAACAATCAAGTATTGGCCAAAAGCTAAAGCCAGTAGCCAAGAACTCCAACTGGGCCTCTCTCATGGGAGCCAGGGGCCCAAGTAATTGGGCCATCATCTACTGCCTTTGCGGGCGCATTAGCAGGAAACTGGATTGGAAGTGAAGCAGCCAGGACTCAAACTTGCCTTGCAAGTGTCACCTTAAACCCTCTGTGCCACCATGCCAGCCCCAGTGCATTGGTATATTTATGTGGGCCCTCCCTCTCTTTATATGATTTCTTTTCTGCAATTTTCCTATTTTTAAAAATCAATAGACCCCGCAAAAATTTCTGTCCCTTGATCTTTAACTTGTTATAGTATCTAGCACTAGGTTTTTATTTTACTTAGAAACTTCAGAATGATAAGTTATCTTTCACATTCAATTTTTTCAATCCAATAAATCTCTAAGATTCCCTTATATTGCTTTTTCTCACTAAACTGTAAAAGCAAAAAGCACCAACTGATCAAGCTGATGGTTCCCCTGAATCAGCTTCAGGGAGGTTTTCTGTGGTGCTGTGGTCACACTGGCCTTCATGTTAGTCCTCAAACTTGCCAAGTCTGTTCCCATCACAAGATCTGTTCCCTCTGCCCCAGAAGCCTCCTCTCTGATACCCTCCTCTTTCTCACTCCTTCACATCATTGCAGTCTTAGCTCGAATGCTGACTTTCCAGGGAGACTTTTCCTCTCTACCAGGGTCCCACCAATAGAGATTGCCATTGATCTGGCTCTAGCCATTGAGCTGGCCTTTCTTTTCCTCCCAGTCCTTCTTATACCTGCAATCATGTTCTGTGTGTCTAAGCTTACTTTTCATTCACTGCCTTTCACCATAAATTGTGCAGCCAGGAAGCTTGTCTTGTTTGCTACTGTACCCTTGTGTCCAGGACAGCGGGTGCTTAACAATTGTAACCACGTATTCAGTTTGTGTGCCGATTCACACATTTTCATAAGCATATGTATGACCATGCACAATGTTATGGTGTTTCTGTCAGTGATTGAGCATAATTGCAACAATGGTACCATAAGGTTATAAAATAACTGAAAATTTTACCATCTAGTGATGTTGTTACCATTGAAATGTCATTGCTAAATGCAATAGCCACAGTTTTGTGATGATGCTGATGTAAGCAAACACTGCACTGTCAGTCTTACAAAAGTGCAGCCCACTGCCCTTCCATTCCTAATTTCCCCCAGCTATCTGGATTCTTGGATTTTTATACCAAAATTCCTACCTCATTTGGAGGGATTGTGTCTACTTCACAGGGTGTGAATTCATCCTTGTGATTCCCATGCAGAAACACATAAGCAAATTGTTCCATTTTCTGTTTTCAAGACAAGCTTAATCCCTTTTTTGGCCTTTTCAATTTTCTTAACTATTCCCATTAAACTAGAGCTAACCTTCCATAATATACAGTTTCCAAGATCTCAGATGATAGGTCTGTCACATGCATGGATGGTCTCCATCTAAACCTCATTATGTGAGGTGTGAATCCATAGGCTGTCTTATAACTTTTATACCGTCTTGCCTGCTGTACCCTACTGATCACTGAGACCAGTTTAAAATGAGAGGATATCACACAGGATGGGAACACCAGGAGGATATTACACAGGATGGGAACACACAGGGGACCATTCAGAGGATGGCTCCCATGACAAGCAAGGAAGAAAACATGCACAGTGGTTGTAATTGGTGCTGGAAAGTATCCCAGGCTGTAGCTGATGGTTATGTCCTTTCCATCCACCCTTTCTGTGTACTCTGTGCTCAGTCATTTAGCTGGTTAGGATATGTTACCTAAGTACTGCAAGCTTTTATTGCTAAATGATCTAAGTCTATAGAGTGTATCTCCATTGAATTGTTTTTGGTTCCTATTAATTTTACTTTATTAATTGAAATGAAAATACCAAAAACTCTTGGACTCCAGGTGTGCTCATCAGCTCCTGCCTGTGAATCAGTATAGATCTTCCCTTCTGGCTAATTCTCCAGCCAGGCAATGTGGATGTTCTGATGGATTGTGAGACATACTTAGTGGAAAGATTCCCCTCCCCCTTTCCCCAGCCTAGGGAAAAATGAGTCTCAAAATAAATGAATACTGTGTGTTTGTTGTCTGACTCTAAGGTCGCCCTCAATGATCCTTGCCTCCTGATTCATACCCGGTGTGCTCCCTTCCTGTATTGAATCTGGGTTATGTGATCATCAGAATGCAGAGGAGGAAGCAGTCAGGGTGTGACTTCCAGTGTTAGACCATAAAGAGCTTGCAAGCTTTCATCTTGATCTCTAGGACTGCAGGCTCAGCAGGGCGCCTTGTGGTGAGGACACTGAAACAGCCCTGTGCAGAGGTCTTCTCTCAACAGCCAGCACTACCATGGAAGTGGCTACCCTGGAAGTGCCAAGCTTTCAGATGATCCTGACTAGCTGACAACAGAGTGTAACCTCATCAGAGACCCGAGCCAAAACCAGGAAGCCAATCACTCTGATATCATAAGCCACAGGATTTGTGAGATACAATAAATGACTATTATTGTTTTAAGCTATTGAGTTTTGGACTGATTTTCTATGCAGGATTGGATAACAAATCTACAATAGAATAAAATAAGAAGGCACAAGTTGCCTGCACATGACGTAAATAAATGAATAAATAAATAAGTGGTGCTGGGGGGTTGAGAAAATGGCTCTTCTTTACAATAGATTGCTATACAATAAATGTAAAACAATAATAGAACTGGAAAATCACTATTTTGCAACTATCACAGAAATAATTGAATAGGTGAAAAAAATGACAATGGCTGCTCATATCAGTGGGTGAAAGGGTTATGAGGAACAAGATACTACATAGTTTCAAATGATCTCCATGCAAGTTGTATATTAATGGGGAGAGGTAAAATATTAACTTTACATTGGCAAAACATGGTATGTTCTCCTGAGTAATCAGAATTTCTCCTGAAATGGGACAACATAGAGCATTATATTCCTGCTCCAAACACATAACCCCAATTGAGTGAGGAGGAAAAATCAAACAAAGCCCAGATATAGAGGCATTATTTAAAATAATCAAGTTTGAGAAAGACTGGAACTATTCCAGTTTAAAGTACCCTAAAGAGACATGTTAAGTTATGCAACATATTAGCTTCTGTGCTTATGTGTAACTTTGTTGGCAGAAATAATAATGCAAAGAATTTTGCAACATCTGTGTTGTTTTCAAAGGAGCACAAAATTTAATATGGAGTTGGTCACTCTGGGAGCTCTCTGTGTGAAAGACTTTAATATTGTGTATCTTGTATGTACACAGTAGATCTGGCTTATACACAAAGTTTTATGTAAACCAAATTACATTTGTTAATCAGGCTAATCTCCAGACTATTTTTCTGTCCTGTTCTTTTTATTTATCTTTAAGTTCAGCTTTGTTCTAATTTTATCCTACCTTCCTCTACATGTCAGAGGGTACTTCAGAAAGTTCATGGAAGAACAGAATTAAAAGACAAATTTATTTTGGTGCAGAACACTTTTGAAATCCATGCATAGTTTTTTCATAGTATGCATTTTCCTGAACTTTTTGAAGACCTCCCCATGCGTACATTCCTAACACGATGTATGCATGGAACATGTTGTTAGGTTTGAAGCTTTCATCATTGGAAGCACATGTGGAAAACAAAACCTTCTACCAGAAAAGGTTAAAAATGGAAATTGGCCTTTGTGTAATGGATTTTAACAAAGTGGCTAGCATTCTTGGGTAAACATTGTGAAGAAATCTGTTGTATGTGCCAATATATTTAAGTGAAACAAACAAAAAAGTTGCAACACGTGCATCTTTTCAAAAATGCTAAATGCCTTGGAGGGTGACAGCATGCAGGTCTGAAGTGACTTGGGGCAGATGACTTGTCTTACAGTGTAACTACATGAGAATTGTGAGAGAAATGAAGAATGTATGGTACATTGGGCACTGAATGGGGTTGCAGCTTGTGTTCTTTAGCATAAGAAATGTGGAATTAGGGAAGAGCTAATCTAAGAAAAATTTTAGGGCAACCATTCCCTGGAATGGGATCTCACAGATCTCATGAAATGTTTGGTGTGCTTGGAATTGTGGCAGAAACTGGTGGAGGGCAGAGTTCCCTGTGTTAATTGATGTGGGCATTGCAGACAGCAGTTATATAAGCAGATGAACAATGGACAGCTTGAAAAACAGCTAACCCTAGACTGTGTTCTTTTGTGGGACTTTGTTAGGTGGTTATATGTTTTCCTATACTATAAAATGACTTGAATGTGAAATAGTGATTACTAGAGTGTGGGAAGTGGGGGTTGGGGATTG
Source organism: Oryctolagus cuniculus (assembly GCF_964237555.1). NCBI lineage: Eukaryota > Metazoa > Chordata > Mammalia > Lagomorpha > Leporidae > Oryctolagus > Oryctolagus cuniculus. Next base: position 97,888,414 of record NC_091437.1, on the reverse strand, counting down.
GGGGAGAAGAGGGTACACAGGAAAGTTGGATGATTGCTGATAAAACACATTTAGATGGAAAGAATGTGTTCTAATATTCCATAGCACAGTGAAATCTCTGTACTTACAATACTCTATTGTAAATTTTATGAAGAACTAGAAGAGAGGAGCTCAAAGCCTCCAAACATAAAGAAATGACAAGGAGATAGAAATGCTAATTACCTTGATTTGATCAGCACAAGCTGTATAAATGCCCTGAAATATCACACTGCATCCCATAAATATGTACAGTTATTACATTTTAGTGAAATGTACACAGCTGTTATGGAATATTAAAAACTGTGTTTTTTAAAAAATCACAAACTCAAAATAAATTTTTAATGAGTGGTCAGAAGTCATTTCCTGGCCTTTCTTTGTACTGTCTTTTTTACAAGGGGACAATTTAATACATTTAGTAGATTCCTTAGGCTAGTTTAACCAAACAAACTCATAAGAGGAAGGGTAACAGTCTGTTCACTGGTTTTCTCTAAATAGATATGGTGAGTCATCTCTTCCCCTTGGTTTACCATCTGCTATGATGTAGAAATCAGTCCCAATTTAAAGAATTTACTCTTTTTTTTCCCTTCCTTTGAAGTTCTTGCACATGGGAAAGATTGACCTAGGACTTTCACATTTATTTCTTGTTGTTCATAACTAACCACAATTCCTGAAATCCTCACTTTGTTGGTTGTGGTAACATGTATTACCTCTCTCAGATTGAAAGATTGAAGACTGGAATATTAACACTCTGCAACATTGAAGATCTGGGCTGAAGAAATTGTATTGGAGAGCTTTAGATTATGAGTGGAGGTTGTCCTAACAAGATTGGCAGCAGGCTCAGGCCTAACAATGCACAGGTGTCACAGTTGAGCTTACCGACAACACTAAGCGTCAAATCAGAATCCCTTTTGATAGAAGTGAACCAGGTCTGTATCTACCCAAAAATTTGCCTTTGGAAGCTAAAAATTTTTATTTACATTTTGTAAATGTAATCTCTGTGCTAATTTTTCTCTGAAAGGCTGACATCTATGTGACCATGGAACTGATATTACTATTTGAGGAGAAAGCAATGATGGTTCAAAAAGTTTTCATTGATCTCATTGGTTGTTCATGGGTTGCCATGTTGTCATCTTGGAGAAGAGTTTTATATTCACAGCCAAACAAATACTTGAGATTCAAAGAGAGATGAAAAGGCATAAATCCTGGTTCTTTTATTGATTAGTTTGGAAAAGAACATTGCCTGATGCAAAGGTCTGAATATTTGAGCTCCCATCCCTAGATTCATATACTGAAACCTAATTCCCAGGGTGATAGCATTTGAAAGTGGGGCCTTTAGTAAGGATTAGGCATAAGGGCTCTTTCCTTCTGAGTGGACTCAGAGCCCTGAGATCCCAGACAGCTAGCTTGCCACTTCTACCACGTGGGGATACAGCAAGAAGGTACCATTTCAGAACCAGAAAGGGGGTTCTCACCAGATGCCAAGATGCAGCCAGCATGTTGATTTTGAATTTTCCAAGAATTTTCTTGAATTTTCTAGAACTGAGCAAAACATTTCTGTTTTTTGTGTCATCCTTGTTATCACAACCTAAAGGGACTAAGACACCTGACAATCTTAAACCTGCCTATCTACAACAGGGTGTCATAATAATGAAAATACAGATGTAAAAATGGAATGGTCTTCCATGGGAGCTGTATTTAGCAGCTTCATTTTGTGCTATGGTGCTGTTTAGCACAGCGTTTGATTTTCTAGATGTTCAAAGGGTAGGACTTTCCGCAATCCTCTTAGGGCAGGGGAAGGGATAGAAGAACCACAGTAGAAGCCAAATAAAAGTATTCAACTTCCAAAAATGTCAGTTTCCTTCCTGATGGGACAAGGATCAAATAGCTAACTCCTGAAAACAGAGTCTCATGCAATTGCCACAACAATCCCGGCAGGTCAGTGTCAAGTGCTTCATTTTGTAGTGAAATATTAAGGGTGGATGGAAAGTGGCAGAGCCCCTTATGGAGCCTCAGCTGTGTGATCACAGGTCTCAAAATCTTCACCTCTGTGCTGTTATGCGTGAGAAGTAAACTCAAGTCAATGTCCTTAGTGGAGTCCATCTGGATTGTGGCCAGTATAAGCATCAGTCTCCTGGGCCTCTGATTTTTGCCTCTTCTTGTAGACAAGAGTGCATTGTGCTGTGCCTGGTGTATAAGGCACTCAGCTGAGATTCGTTTGCTTCACTTCTTCCAAGTCCATCAGATGCCTGACAGTAGATTACTCTTCCTAAAAGCATTACTTTTGTCATGTTATTCCCCAGCTGAAAATATGACAGGAGGGACAACACCCAAGTCATGGAAAACCGAATGGGTAACTCAGCCATGAGATATTTATGCAATGTAATATTAACTACAAGAAAGATCGAAAGAAAGAAAGGGAAGGAGGGAGGAAGAAAAGAAAGAGAGAAAGGAAGGAAGGAAGGAAGACAGAAAGAGAATTGAATAACAGCTGCGTGTCTTATATGGATGAATGCTATGGTAATGTTGAGCAAAAAGAAACAACATAATAAAATATTTTCAATGTGAAAATCACTCTCCAAAAATTTAAGAACAGGTGTGGGCATTTGGCCTAGCAGTTGAGATGCCAGTTAAGCTATCAGTTAACAGTACCAGAATTCTATACACTGCTCAGACTCCCAACTCCAGTTTCCTGCCAATGTACACCGTGGATGGCAGCAGGTGATGGCTCAAGCCACTCATGTGGGACACTCTGATGGAGTTATTGGCTCCTGTCTGTGGCCTGGCCCGGCCTGGCCCAGTCTCCTTGCAGGGCATCTGGATGAGTGAACCAGCACTTGGGAGTTCTCTCTGTCTCTTGCCTCTTGAAAAAAATGTTAAAGATGCTGAGGAATCTTATTTTTCAAAATTAAAAAAAAAAAAACTGGAAAACTAAACTTTGTTGAGAATAAAAATTTGGGAGGTGAAGTGTAAGTGAAAGCATGTCAATTGTTGCTCTAGTCACAAGGGTAGGGGGTGGGGTGGGGTACTCAAAAGGAGATAGCCTGGGGGCCATCTGCTGGCTCGTGATGGGTAGTGCATACTCTGGAGTTGGCTTTAGAGGAATTCGTTAATTTAGGATGAAAATAGGCCCCAATCTATGCCTGTTACCTTATCAATAACCCCCAGTTCTCTCTCAGTGTTCCAGTTTGGATCATGAATTATATGGTCACCTTAATGAAAATGTACATATAAATATTAGGCACTTTTCTTGGTGTGTATTCTTAGTGAAAAAAAATGAGTTAAAAATAACAATTGTCAACTGAAAACATCAGAGTCTGGTTGAGGAGTAAAATAAACAGAGTTTTTCAGAGTTAGAGTGCAGAGTGTTGCCCAGGAGACTGCACAGAGCTGAGGGGAATGTTCAGTTTGTCTCTCTCTGCTAGGAACCAGGTTTCAGACCCTTCTTTGCTTGTGTTTGTACAGGCAATCAGGTCTGAAAGACTGATTTGGTCAAAATACACCCAGCTTTTCTTTATCAAGAGGGTTGCCCATCTTGTGACGTAGAACAAGCTTGGTCACCGATCACAATATTTACATTCCATTTTACGTACACATAGGCAGAAGGAGGCGAGAATTGGGTTGATTAATGGCTTTCCTGTGATGGTTTTGTGAGGTAGAGCTGAGTCCTTTCAGCCCGTTTTCCCCTATCTGGCTAGAGCAGATGTCACTTCATCAGGAGGTGAGGGGTGATGCTGAAGTTACAGAAGGGCCTTTTCACAGCCCAGGTACTCCAGCTGTCTCAGACCTCTACTGTTTCCATATTATTATGAAGCTTTCATTTTTTTTTTTTTTACAGGCAGAGTGGACAGGGAGAGAGAGATAGACAGAGAGAAAGGTCTTCCTTTTTGCCGTTGGTTCACCCTCCAATGGCCGCTGTGGCCGGCGCGCTGCGGCCGGCACACCACACTGATCCGATGGCAGGAGCCAGGTGCTTCTCCTGGTCTCCCATGGGGTGCAGGGCCCAAGCACTTGGGCCATCCTCCACTGCACTCCTTGGCCACAGCAGAGAGATGGCCTGGAAGAGGGGCAACTGGGACAGAATCCGGCGCCCCGACTGGGACTAGAACCCGGTGTGCCAGCGCCACAAGGCGGAGGATTAGCCTAATGAGCTGCGGCGCCGGCTAAGCTTTCGTTTCATTCACACAACTGATATGAGGGGAGTGTGGTCTCTCATTGTCCAAAGCATTTGAACCATTGAACTATGTCAGTAATAGATATCGAAATGTTAAAGCTGAATACCTAATATATATGTAAACAATCCTGATCTAAACATTTTACACGTGTTAAATTATTTGCTCTTTCTAGAAATCCTATGACATAAGTATTATTTTCATCTACATTACAGATGAGAAATTTAGGACATATGGAATTTGAGTAACTTGCCCAAGGTCACACAACTAATATGATTCTGGGACACAAATCCAAGAGGACTAGATCCAGTGATGATTGAATAACCTTTATCAGAGGCACACTTGTTTGTGAGTCATGCAATTGCCATTTCCTTTCCAATGTTCTCTGGTAGAGGGCATTCATTCTTTTTTTCCCTTTTTTTAGAAAGTTGAAAAACTACTGCTCCTCAGGAATAGAGACAAGGGCTATAACCAATAATCAAATCTCAAGAAGTCAATTTCACTCATATACATTAGTTTTTTGTACTCTATACTAGTTACCACAAATCAAAGAAAGCATGATTTTTGACATTTTGGGTCTGGTTTATTTATCTAAGCGTAATGGTTTCCAGTTGCATTCATTTTGTTGTAGAAGAATTCTTTTTTATGGCTGAGTAGTATTCCATCAAGTACATATGCCACATTTTCTTTATCCATCACTTGATGGACATCTGGATTGATTCCATATCTTAGCTATTGTCTTTTTTTTTTTTGACAGGCAGAGTGGACAGTGAGAGAGAGAGAGACAGAGAGAAAGGTCTTCCTTTGCCGTTGGTTCACCCTCCAATGGCCGCTGTGGCCGGCGCGCTGCGGCCGGCACACCACACTGATCCGATGGCAGGAGCCAGGTGCTTCTCCTGGTCTCCCATGGGGTGCAGGGCCCAAGCACTTGGGCCATCCTCCACTGCACTCCCTGGCCACAGCAGAGAGCTGGCCTGGAAGAGAGGCAACCGGGACAGAATCCAGTGCCCAGACCGGAACTAGAACCCGGTGTGCCGGCGCCGCAAGGCAGAGGATTAGCCTAGTGAGCTGTGGCGCCGGCCCATATCTTAGCTATTGTGAATTGAGCTGCTATCAGCATGGAGGTATAGATAACACGTTTATATGCAGATTTAATTTTGTTTGGGTAAATCCCCAGGAGTCAGATGGCTGGATCAAATGGTAGATCACTTTTCAGATTTTTGAGGAATCTCTATATTATCCTCCTTAATGGATGTACTAGTTTACATTCCCACCAACAGTATGTTAGAGTAACTTTTCCTCTACATCTTCACTGCATTTGTTATTGTTTGATTTTTGAATAATAGCCATGATAACTGAGGTGAGGTGAAACTTCATAGTGATTTTTACTTGCATTTCCCTGATGGTTAGTGATCCTGGTCATTTTTCATGTGTGTTGGCTATTTGTATTCCATATTTTGAAAATGCCTGTTAATATTTGGGTCCATTTCTTAACTGGACTGTTTCTTTTGTTGTTGTTGAGTTTCTTGAGCTTGCTATATTTTTTAGTTATTAATCCTTTATTAGATGAATACCTTGCAAATATTTTCTCTCATTCTGTCAGTTACCTCTTCATTTTGTTGAGTGTTCCCTTTGCTATGTGCAATCTTCTTAGCTTAATATAATCCCATTTGTCAATTTTTGGCTTTATTGTCTGTGCTTTTGGGATCTTATTCAAGAAATCCTTACTTATGTCAGTGATTTACAGTGTTTCTCCTATATTTTCCTCTAGTGATTTGATGGCTTCAGGTCTTAGGTTTAGATCCTAGATCTATTGTGAGTCAATTCTTGTATAGCGTGTAAGGTAGGAGTCTTGTTTCATGCTTCTGCTTATGGAGTTCCAATTTTCCCAACGTCATTTGTAAAAGAGACTGTCCCTTTCTCCAGGGATTGATTACAGCTCTTTTGTCAAATAATAGTTGGTTGTAGATGCTTGGGTTAACTTTGGGGGTTTCTAACCTGTTCCATTGTTCCACATGTCTATTTTTGTGTCAGCACCAGGCTGTTTTGATTATAACTGCCATGTAATCTATTTTGAAATCTGACATTGTGATGTCTGTGGCTTCATTTTTACTGTTTAAGGTTGCTTTAGCTATTTAAAGTCTCTTGTCTTTCCATATGAATTATGAATTATTCGTTTTTAGGAAACTTTCATTTAGTAAATATAAATTTCGGAAGTACAACTTTTGGATTATAGTGGTTCCCCCCCCATAACCTCCTTCCCACCCGCAAACCATCCCATCTCCTACTCCCTCTCCCATCCCATTCTTCAATAAGATTCATTTTCAATTATCTTTATATACAGAAGTTCAACTTAGTATATACTAGTAAAGATTTCAACAGATTGCACCCACACAGACACACAAAGTATAAAGTACTGTTTGAGTACTAGTTTTACCGTTAATTCGCATAGCACAACACATTAAGGACAGAGATCCTACATGGAGAATAAGTGCACAATGACTCCTGTTGTTGATTTAACAATTGACACTCTTATTTGTGACGTCAGTAATCATCCGAGGCTCTTGTCATGAGCTGCCATGGCTTTGGAAGCCTCTTGAGCTCATAAACTCTGATCTTATTTAGACAAGGTCATAGTCAAAGTGGAAGTTCTCTCCTCCCTTCAGAGAAAGGTGCCTCCTTCTTTGATGAGGGCACTATTTCTTAAAGACAGAATTCAAATCCTTACTTAATGTATACTAAACTGATCCTCTGTAAAAAAAAAAAAAAAAAAAGAAATTATCAACTCCCAACTTGACTCTCACTGGGATTAAACATGACAGTAGGTGGCCGGCGCCGCGGCTCACTAGGCTAATCCTCCGCCTAGCGGCGCCGGCACACCGGGTTCTAGTCCCGGTTGGGGCGCCGGATTCTGTCCCGGTTGCCCCTCTTCCAGGCCAGCCCTCTGCTGTGGCCCGGGAGTGCAGTGGAGGATGGCCCAGGTGCTTGGGCCCTGCACCCCATGGGAGACCAGGAAAAGCACCTGGCTCCTGGCTCCTGCCATCGGATCAGCGCGGTGCGCCGGCCGCATCGCGCTGGCCGCGGCGGCCATTGGAGGGTGAACCAACGGCAAAGGAAGACCTTTCTCTCTGTCTCTCTCTCTCTCACTGTCCACTCTGCCTGTCAAAAAAAAAAAAAAAAAAAAAACATGACAATAGGTCTGATCTGATTTCATCATCATTTAAGAAAAAATCATCTATTATTTTTCACTTTATGTCTCTGTGTGGGAGCAAACTATTGAAATCCTTACTTAATGTATACTAAGCTGATCTTCAGTATATTAAGATAATCGAAAATGAATCTTGATGTGAATGGAAGGGGAGAGGGAGTGGGAAAGGGGAGGGTAGTGGGTGGGAGGGACGGTATGGGGGGGAAGCCATTGTAATCCATAAATCGTACTTTGGAAATTTATATTCATTAAATAAAAGTTAAAAAAAAAAAAGACAGAATTCCCCATGTAGTAGCAGTCAGTATGTGAATGCATCAAACCTCTGTCTGACAACTCTTTTCTTTTTAAAGATTTATTTATTTATTTGAAAGGCAGAGTTACAGAGAGGCAGAGGCAAAGAGGGAGAGAGAGAAAGAAAGGGAGAAAGAGAGAGAGAAAGAGAGTCTTTTGTCTGCTGGTTCACTCCCCAGATGGCTGCAACGGCCGAGGAACTTCTTCCAGGTCTCCCATGCAGGTATAGGGGCCCAAGGACTTGGGACATCTTCTGCTGCTTTCCCAGGCCACAGCAGAGAGCTGGATCGGAAGTGGAATAGCCAGGACTCAAACTGGCACTCATATGGGATGCCGGCACTGCAGGCGACAGCTTTATCCACTACGCCACAGCACTGGCCCTCTGACACCTGTTAACATATCATAGGTCACCATGTAAAAATACTTGGGAAAATACTTTGTCTACAGGGCACTTGCCTACAGCTCCATTTTTTAGCCCCTCCACTCTCATTTCCACTTATGCTTTCTTAATTTCTTCCCCACTAACCCACTGCACAAATCTTTCATCTACGTTCTTCCTCATATTACATTTCCACCTGGGCTTTTCCTGCCTCCCTTGTGCTCAGCTGTTCCTAGTCACTTTAGCTCAAACTCTTTTTATATGAATCACCTCTCCACCATGCCAAGTCAGCATTCTAACACACAATGAATCCCCACACCACCATTTTTACTGCACTGGAGCTGGGGTAGAGTTAGTGCAAATGCTGAGACCAGTAGAGTAGAATGCGGGATGGATGTAAAAGGGAGTTCCCAAAGACCAGGTCTATCTCCTGTTCATAATTGAGTTTTGCTGCCATCAGGAGAGCAGTTTGCACAGTGAGGATGCAGGTGGTGTAGCAGAAGCTTATACCTGGCAAGTCAGGAAGATAGTTAAGATCCCAGAACTCACAGGGGGAATCTCTGGGTATAGTTTGGGGATAAGGGTTCAAATGCAATGGAGGGAGTCTTGTTGGGAGGTACGGTGCAGCAGCAAGAAAAGTCTTTACCACTGAGAAGGACCAAAACTCATGGATAAGTCAGGCCTGTGCAGGTGAGTGGGTTAATGGGAACGGACACCAGTTCGAGCAGAAGTTAGAGTAGAAAGAATTGGCTGACAGCTCTTTCCAGTCTACCTGTACTGACTCTGACTCTCCGTTTCTATGCTGCAGTCTCCTTGGACATCTTTCAAGTCCTCCAAACCAACATATCCTTCCTATCTAAGGATATTCACAGCTGATTCTCTGGAAAATTGTGCAGCTCTCCCCCAACCCTCTGCCTTTGCCAGCCAGCAACTCTGTTTCCTCCAAGTGGGGATTTAAAAAGCCACTCTTGGTGTTTTTCTTGACCAGGTAATGCAGCACTGAAACAACAGAAATGTGAGACTTTGAATAGTGCTTCAGGAGAAATGGCAAAGATCTGAACCCAGACAATAACCACAGAAAACGTAGTAATTGCTTGGTAAATGATCTGTCGAATGCTGGGTGCTATTCAGCACACATGACGAGTGAGAAATGGGGAAGAGAATTTCTTCTCACTGGGACAACACCAACTCCCACCTGTCCATTCATGCAGTTCTGCATCAAATGGAAATAATGGGAAATGGAATTTCCGATTTAATTGGGAAAGAAATGGTGAGGTCCTTTCAGGGATCTGGTAACCATCACCATTTTCTTTTCAGGTCTTTACTTGACTCTTAAGTGTACTGCTTGGCCCTAATAAATCTAGAAAAAAATATTTCCCTTCAAACCCAGATTTGTTTCTGTTGGAAAATCATCCCCTGCAGACATGTGAATGAGTGAAGCTGCTGTAGATTTTTCTGTTGCCTGTTCCCCCAGGCCTGTGGTTCTTAAAGGGTGGTCCTTGGACCAGCAGTATTGGCCTCACTGGGATTCTTTCGCAATACCAGTTCCCAGGCTGTACCCATCTACAGAATCAGAAGCCCTGGGGTTGGGAAATAATAATCTGTGATTTAACAAGCCCTCTTGGTGTCTGTAATCCACCATAAGTTTGGGAAGTGCTGTCCTAGGAGATGAGTGAGGAGTATGCTAAAGACTTGTGGACCTTGGTACAGTTTCTTCCTTTGGAATCCGCATATTTAGCCCATAATTTCCCTCCAGGCAAACCTACATGACACACCTTTTTTACAGTGTTACCACCTGGAACCCATGTTGCATTTTTGAGTTCACTTTTCTCTGAGATAGTCTCTCCAATTTCCTCCTTGGTTCTGGCTTGGTGGAGATGGAACTGTGGTCTAATCTAGCCCTTCCAGTCCAGTTAACTGACACTAACCCTTTAATAGTGCCATTCTGAAACATGTAGATAACTGACTTGCTTTCACAGACCCAGTCAAGAAGACAGTAAAACCAGTTCAAATTATTCTCTTCTATTCATGTAGAAGTCCTACATAACAGACAACTTCTCCACTCTGTAGTTGCACCTTCACCTTGGCAATGGCCACTTGTTGAGCCATCACAACTCATACTGTTTCTTGTGCCTTCAGGGGTTGGGCTTAAGGTGGATATGGGGCATCACACCAGGCTCTTCTCACCTGCTTGCTCTGGCCCAAGAACCATTTTCTTAAGTCCCCAGAGTATAGCCATACTTCTCTATAAACAGTAATTGTTTTTTTTAATTTTTATTTTATTTATTTTTTTGAAAGGCAGAGTTAGAGAGAGAGAGAGAGAGAGAGAGAGAGGGAGAGAGAAAGGTCTTCCTTCCATTGGTTCATCCCCCAAATGGCCGCTACGGCCGGCGCCGGTCCGAAGCCAGGAGCCAGGTGCTTCTTCATGGTCTCCCACGCGGGTGCAGGGCCCAAGAACTTGGGCCATCCTCCACTGCCTTCCAGGGCCACAGCAGAGAGCTGGACTGGAAGAGGAGCAACCGGGACTAGTACCCAAAGCCCCAACCGGGACTAGAACCTGTGGTGCCAGTGCCGCAGGCAGATTAGCCTAGTGAGCTGCGGAGCCTCTGTAAACAGTAATTGCTTACACGTGAAGCTGTTATAAATTGAGATTATCCAATAGGGTAAAACATCCATCACAGGTCACTGCACATCTTTTTTAAAAAAAAAAATTATTTATTTGACAGGCAGACAGAGAGTGAGTGTGTGTGTGAGAGAGATATCTTCCATCTTCTGATTCACTTCCCAAATGGCTGCAATGGCTCAGGCTGGGCAAGGCCCAAACCAGGAGCCTGGAATGCCATCCAGGTCTTCCACAAGAGTGGTAGGGACCCAAGTACTTAGGCCATTAGCTGCTGCCTCCCAAGGTGCACATTAGAGAACAGGATCAGAAGCAGAACAGCTGAGGCTTACGACAGTATTCTGATAGGGGATGCCAGCATCGCAGGCAGCGGCTTAACCTGAAGATCTACAATGTTGGTCCCCAACTGTATAACTTTTTTTAAAGATTAATTTATTTATTTGAAAGGCCAAGTTATAGAGAGGCAGAGGCAGAGAGAGAGAGAGAGAGAGAGAGAGAGAGAGAGTCTTTCATCCTCTGGCTCACTCTCCAAATGGCTGCAATGGCCAGAGCTGGAATGATCAGAAGCCAGGATCCAAGAGCTTCTTGGGTCTTCCACTTGGGTGCAGGGGCCCAAGGACTTCAACTGCTTTCCCAGGCATTAGCAGAGGGCTGGATTGGAAGTGCAGCAGCTAAGATTTGAACTAGTGCCCATTTGGAATGCCAGCACTACTGGCGGTGGCTTTACTTGCTACACAGCACAGTGCTGGCTCCCTGTATAAATTTAAAAGCCCATTTGATCTAATATAATGCTGTAAAAACTATGAAAACTGAGCTCCTTGCCTAAACACTGAAGTACAAAGTGCAAAAATCACAAAATCTTGTCTCCACTCAGAACCTTTCTTTCCCATATAAGTCATGGGAACAGACAACAGTTTTCAAGGTTCCTCATTCATACCCCAAGTATCAGAGTATGAGACACATACTACAATAGAAACACACTTTGATCTCAGTTTTACATCTGAGTAAACTGAGAAATAAGACCTAAAATGTATTATGACAGAGGTGAAGTTGAAGACCAGCCTTCCAAGAAGAGGAAGTGCAGAGAGGGGCCCAGAGTCCCTGGTTCATCCTTCATGCAAGGTAGCCTTCTGCAAGCTGATGCTCATTAGTCAGATGTGTTTTTCTCCTCCCAAGAGCAGACTAACTGAAGGGGCAGAGCTAGGGTTACAGTAACTGAACTCCTTCATCAGGAAGGAAACCATAGCAATCGTCTTCTTTTATTAAGAGAATTAAAACATTTTCGAGCATCTATTTCTGTGAGCGCACACTCCCTAAAAGATAATAAAATATACTTTAAAAACTTGTATTCATTAGGGCTGGCATTTAGCCTAGAGTTAAGATGCCCTGTCACATAACTCAGTGTCTGGGTTCAATTCCTGGCTCTTGCTCCCAAGTCCAGCTTCCTACTAAGGAGACCCTGGGAGGTGATGGCTCAAGTAGTTGGTCTCTGCTACCTGTAGGAACAGACCTGGATTGGTTTCCTAACTTCCAGCTCCAGACCCAACCCAGGTCTGGCCATTGTAGACATTTGACTAGTGAACCACAAGATGGGAGCTCTGATTGTTTCTGTCTCTCTTTGTATCTGTCTCTCTGTTTCTGAAAAAAAAAATTAAAAGTTTTTAAAAGTGCATTCATCTTATAAAAGTACTTTAAAAGTATAAGCTTTTGGATCAATGCTGAGGTCAGTTTGGTTTTAAAACTTTCACAGAAAACTGCAGATTAAAAAATTTTTTTTTCAAAAGGTCCAATTTCAATGAGTAGTAGAAGGGGGGGGGTCAGGTGGAAAGAATTTTTTTTCCTAATTGGAAATGAACACTAATTAAGGGATTGATTCTGCCTCTGTCTCTTTTATAACTGTAGATAGGGGAAGCATAAACAACATGGAGGCAAAGGTAGTTTTCCCCTCTAGAAGGAGTGCAATCTCACTGAGTATCTACATTAAGTCATTTGTTTTTCTTGGTTACTAAGCTTTTCAATAAGAGGTTAATGTTTCCATTACCAATGGTAATCATCCTGCCTTACAAGTGTATTCCATTTGTGATTTGTGGCACAACAATTTTTTGAAACTATGATAAAAGCTCCTTAGTGTGAGTAATAAGAGAACTAATAGGTTCAGAATGTGATTTTTCAGTAGTGTATTTTACATATACATATACATGTGTGTGTAAATAGTAAACAAACCAAAGAGAATTGCTAGGGTTTTGAATGTTTGTGTCCTTTCAAAATTCACATTGAAACTTAATCCTCAACACAACAGGATAAAGAGATGAGGCCATTAGCATTTGATTAGGCAACCAGGGCTGATTAATTCCTGCTTTACAGAGGGCTTCTCCTATGTGAGGATCCAGCATTCATCCCTGTGAAGTATGTAGCCACAAAGTATTATCTGGGAAGCAGAGAACAGTCCTACCCAATAAATCTGCTGGAGCTTTGATATTGGACTTCACAGCCTACAGAGCTGTGAGCTAGAAATTTCCATTACTTACAAATGACCTAGTTTCAAGTATTTTTTATAGCAGTACAAATGGACTATGACAGGGATACTATGGCTATTAATAGAATTATACAACTTTTGACAAGCTTATTGAATAAAACAATCTGTAACTATCTGCTATATCATGTAGGTGTCTCTAATTCTGGAATAACTTCAGAAAATATCAGCCATTTTCCTTAAATATCACCAAAAGTGATGGGCATCACATAGCCTTATGGTGACATCATTAAGTCAAGCACTGGGTCACAGTTTTACCATGACTCTAGAATCTGCAAAGCCTGGGGGAGAGGGCTCCAAGATGGCAGAATAGGGAGGGAGCTCACTGAGAGTCTGGGAAAAGATAGTTTAATAAAAGTGGAGATACTGCAGTCTCAGGGAAGAGTTAGGGAAAAAACTGCCATGGAAACTCTTCCAGAATTAGTGCAAGTCTATGCACCAGTGCTGGAAAGGGAGGTGAGGTGAAACCGCAGTAGCCTGAGACACTGGCAGAAAAGTGGCAGGGAGAGCCTAGAAGGAACGAGGCTTGAAGCCCCGTGGGGGAAAGTACACCAGCCTAACTAGAAGAGAGAAAAAAAAAGTAAATAAAAAGGACCAGTTCGGACACGATTCTCTCTCTCCACTCACCTTACAAAGGCAAGCAAGACAATAGAGCAGGTGCCATTTTGGACATAGGCAACAGCTGTGCCAGCTCAGGACTGTGCCTGCCCTCAGCCAAGCAGAAAAATCTGACTCTGGTGGGGAAAAATAGCAGGAGACTAAGACCTAGTGAATGTGTGGAGCTTATGAACTGGGACTGTGGAAAAAAAAAAACTGAGGGTGTGTGGGAGAACTCACAGTGTGGCTGAGATTTGAGTAGTCTTGGTGGGAGACCCCACAAATTCGGGTGGCTTTGGCTCCTCAGTGAGAGACATTGCAGGGAAATCTGAGCTTACACTGAGGACTGAACAGATCCTTTGTGTGGTCCCCAGGACAGAGCAGATAAATATACCCACTGGGGCTAGCCATCAAGAAGAGCTCAGCTGAGCAGAATTACTTCCCTTCTGAACAAAAGAGAGAGAGAAAGAGAGAGAGAGAGATTGATTTACCATGCCAAACCTGGGTGTGTCACATTTGGCACACCCTTAATCCTGAAGAACTGAACAGAGCTCTCTGGCCACACCCACCACAAGCCTCTAGAGATTCACCAAAAGCAGAGAGTTCACGTAATCTAGAGTCATAGTATAAGAAGAAAAGCCCCCACAGTGAGAAAAAAAAAAAGAAACCAAAGAATAACTCCACAATGCCAAACAACAAATGCAGAAACCAAAGGAACAAGAACAAGGAAGATACCATGATGCTCCCAAATGAACATGACACTCCAATACAAGATTAGGAAGATGATGAGATAGAAGAAATACAAGATATGATTTCAAAAAATTTATGAAAAGAACATTTAGAAGTTATCAAAAACAAATGCATGAACTACAGAAATCCATACAGGACAGGACAGCAAATGTTTCCCATGAAAATGAAATCTTAAGGAGGAATCCAAATGAAATGAGGAATTTAGTAGAACATGAAATTGATATATTGAAGAGAAATCAAAATGAGAGGTAGAAGAGAGAATATCAGACTTAGAAGACAGAGCACAGGAAAGTATACAGTCAAACCAAAGACAAGAAGAGGAAATTAGAAATCTAAAAAATAGTGTCGGGAATCTACAGGATACTATTAAAAAACCCAACATTCGGGTTCTAGGAGTTCCTGAAGGCATGGAGAGGGAGAAAGGATTAGAAGGCCTTTTCAGTGAGATACTAGCAGAAAACTTCCCGAGTTTGGAGAAGGAAAGAGACATCCAAATACAGGAAGCACATAGAACCCCCAATAAACATAACCAAAAGAGATCCTCACCATGACAGTTGTAATCAAACTCACCATAGTGAAACATAAAGAAAAGATTCTAAAATGTGCAAGGGAGAAATGTCAGATTACTCTCAGAGGATCTCCAATTAGACTCACAGCAGACTTCTCATCAGAAACCCTACAGGCTAGGAGGGAATGGTGAGATAGAGCCCAGGTACTAAGAGAGAAAAACTGCCATTCCAGAATATTATATCCTGCAAAGCTATCATTTGTCAATGAAGGTGAAATAAAGACCTTTCATAGCAAACAGAAATTGAAAGAATTTGTCGCCACTCATCCAGCCCTGCAAAAGATGCTTAAAGATGTGTTACACACAGAAACACAGCCATCAATATGAAAGAAGGTAAAGGAAGAAAATCTCCCAGTAAAAGATGACAGGAAGTTCAAAGCATATATTAGAAATATCTTTGGAAAAATGGCAGGGTAAAGTCATTACTTATCAATAGTCACATTGAACATTAATGGCCTCAACTCTTCAGTTAAAAGACACAGACTGGCTGAATGGATTAAAAAATAAAACCTATCTATTTGCTGCTTACAAGAAACACATCTTTCCAACAAGGATGCATGCAGTCTGAAAGTGAAAGGTTGGAAAAAGATATTCCATGCCAACAGAAACCAAAAAAGAGCTGGCATAGCCATCTTAATATCAGACAAAATAAACGCTAACACAAAAACTTTTAAGAGCGACAAAGAGGGGCACTTTATAATGATTAAGGGATCAATTCAACAGGAAGATGTAACTATTATAAACATATATGCACCTAATTACAGGGAACTGATTTATATAAAAGATGTTAAGGGACTTAAAGGGACTTAGACTCCAAAACGATAGTACTGGGGGTCTTCGATATTTCACTTTCAGCAACAGAAAGATCAACCAGACAGAAGATCAACAAGGAATCAGCAGATTTAATCAACACTATAGCCCAAATGGGTCTAACAGATATCTACAGAACTTTTCATCCTACAGTGAAAGAATTCACATTCTTCTAAGCAATACGTGGAACATACTCTAGGATTGACCACATGCTAGGCCATAAAGCAAGTCTCAGCAAATTCAAAAGAATTGGAATCATACCACGCATCTTCTCACACCACAGTGGAATGAAGCTGGAAATCAGCAACCTTGGAGTCCCTAGAGCATATATAAACACATGGAGACTGAACAACATGCTCCTGAATGAACAGTGGGTCATAGAAGAAATCAAAAGAGAATTAAAAAACTTTCTGGAAGTAAAAGAGGATAACAACACAACATATCATATCTTATGGGATACAGTAAAAGCAGTGTTAAGAGGAAAGTTTATATCAATAGGTGCCAACGTCAAGAAATTGGAAAGGCACCAAATAAATAAGCTATCAGTGCTTCTCAAGGATCGAGAAAAACTGCAGCAAACCAGACCCAAAACTGGTAGAAGAAGAGAAATAATTAAAATTAGAGAATAAATCAACAGAATTGAATCCAAAAGAACATTACAAAAGATCAGCAAAATGAAGAGCTGGTTTTTTGAAAAAATAAACAAAATTGACACCCCATTAGCCCAACTAACTAAAAAAAGAAGAGAAAAGACCCAAATCAATAAAATCAGAGATGTAAAAGGGAATGTAACAACAGACACCACAGAAATAAAAATAGTCATCAGAAATTACTACAAAGAGTTGCATACCAGCAAACAGGGAAATCTATCAGAAATGGATAGATTCCTAGACACATGCAATCTACCTAAATTGAACCATGAAGACATAGAAAACCTAAACAGATACATAACTGAGACAGAAATTGAATCAGTAATCAAGTCCCTCCCAAAAAAGAAAAGCCCAGGACCGGATGGATTCACTGCTGATTTCTACCAGACATTTAAAGAAGAACTAACTCCAGTTCTTCTCAAACTATTCAGAACAATCGAAAAAGAGGGAATCCTCCCAATTCTTTCTATGAAGCCAGCATCACCTTAATTCCTAAACCTGAAAAGGATACAGCAGGTAAAGAAAATTACAGACCAATTGCCCCGATGAATATAGACGCAAAAATCCTCAATAAAATTCTGGCTAATAGAATGCAACAACATATCAGAAAGATCATCCACCCAGACCAAGTGAGATTTATCACTGGTATTCAGGGATGGTTCAATGTTTGCAAATCAATCAATGTGATACACCACATTAACAAACTCCAGAAGAAAAACCATAAGCTTATCTCAATAGATGCAGATAAAGCATTTGATAAAATACAACACATTTTCATGATGAAAACTCTAAATTAAAGGGATAAAAATTGAAGGGATATAAATTGGGAAGGAAGAACTCAAACTATCCCTCTTTGCAGATGATATGATTCTTTATTTAGGGGATCCAAAGAACTCTACTAAGAGACTATTGGAACTCATAGAAGAGTTTGGCAAAGTAGCAGGATATAAAATCAATGCACAAAAATCAACAGCCTTTGTATACAAGGCAACACCATGGCTGAGAAAGAACTGCTAAAATCAATCCTATTCACAATAGCTACAAAAACAATCAAATACCTTGGAATAAACTTAACCAAGGATGTCGAAGATCTCTACAATGAGAATTACAAAATATTAAAGAAATAGAAGAGGATACCAAGAAATGGAAAAAATCTTCCATGCTCATGGATTGGAAGAATCAATATCATCAAAATGTCCATTCTCCCAAAAGCAATTTATAGATTCAATGCAATACCAATCAAAATACCAAAGACATTCTTCTCAGATCTGAAAAAAATGATGCTGAAATTCATATGGAGGCAAAGGAGACCTCGAATAGCTGAAGCAATCTTGTACAACAAAAACAAAGCCGGAGGCATCACAATACCAGATTTCAGGACATACTACAGGGCAGTTGTAATCAAAACAGCATGGTACTGGTACAGAAACAGATGGATAGACCAATATGACAGAATAAAAACACCAGAAATCAATCCAAACATCTAAAGCCAACTTATATTTGATCAAGGATCCAAAACCAATCCCTGGAGTAAGGACAGTCTATTCAATAAATGGTGCTGGGAAAATTGGATTTCCACATGCAGAAGCATGAAGCAAGACCCCTACCTTACCCCTTACACAAAAATCCACTCAACATGGATTAAAGACTTAAATCTACGACCCGACACCATCAAATTACTAGAGAGCACTGGAAAAACCCTGCAAGATATAGATACCAGCAAAGACTTCTTGGAAAAGACCCCAGAGGCACAGGCAATCAAAGCCAAAATTAACATTTGGGATTGCATCAAATTGAGAAGTTTCTGTACTGCAAAAGAAACAGTCAGGAAGGTGAAGAGGCAACTGACAGAATGGGAAAAAAAATATTTGCAAACTATGCAACAGATAAAGGGTTAATAACCAGAATCTACAAAGAGATCAAGGAACTCGAAAACAACAAAACAAACAACCCACTTAAGAGATGGGCCAAGGACCTCAAAGGACATTTTTCAAAAGAGGAAATCCAAATGGCCAACAGACATAGGAAAAATGTTCAGGATCACTAGCAATCAGGGAAATGCAAATCAAAACAACAATGACGTTTCACCTCACCCCGGTTAGAATGGCTTACATAGAGAAATCAACTAACAACAGATGCTGGTGAGGATGTGGGGAAAAAGGGACACTAAAACACTGTTGGTGGGAATGCAAACTGGTAAAGCCACTATGGAAGTCAGCCTGGAGATTCCTCAGAAACCTGAAGATAACCCTACAATACAACCCAGCCATCCCACTCCTTGGAATTTACCCAAAGGAAATTAAATTGGCAAGCAAAAAAGGTGTCTGCACATTAATGTTTATTGCAGCTTAATTCACAATAGCTAAGACCTGGAACCAACTCAAATGCCCTTCCACAGTAGACTGGATAAAAAAATTATGGGACATGTACTCTATAGAATACTATACAGCAGTAAAAAACAATGAAATCCGGTTATTTGCAACAAGATGGAGGAATCTGGAAAACATCATGCTGAGCGAAATAAGCCAGTCCCAAAGGGACAAATATCATATGTTCTACCGGGTTGGTGACAACTAACTGAGTACCTAAAAGGAAACCTGTTGAAGTGAAATGGACACTATGAGAAGGAATGACTTGATCAGCCCTTGTCCTGACTTGAGGAACAACTTACTGCTTTATTCATTTCAGTATTTTTTGTTCTACTTAATGCTATTGGTTGAACTCTGTAATTAACACACAATTATTCTTAGATGTTTAAATTTTAACTGAAAAGTGATCCCTGTTAAAAATAAGAGTGGGAATAAGAGAGGGAAGAGATGTATAATTTGGGACATGCTCAAGCTGACTTGCCCCAAATGGTAGAGTTAAAAACATAGCAGGGGATTCCAATACAATCCCATCAAGGTGGCATGTTCCAATGCCATCTCACTAGTCAAAGTGATCAATTTCAGTTGACAGTTGATCATAATGATAGGATTAAGAGTCAAAGGGATCACATAAATAAACTAGTCTCTGCTAATACTAACTGATAGAATTAAAAAGCAGAGAACGATCCAACATGGGAAGTGGGATATACAGCAGACTCATAGAATGGCAGATGTCCTAAACAGGATTATGGCATCAGAATCAGCCTTTAAGGCACTCGGGTCTGGCTAAAAAGCCCATGAGAGTTTCTCAGGCATGGAAATCCAAGACATTGTGGCAAAAAAAAAAAAAATGACCTAAATGAAAGATCTCTGTGAGTGAAATCCCAGCAGAAAGAACGGGCCATCAAAGGAGGTACCTTTCTCTGAATGGAGGAGAGAAGTTCCACTTTGACTATGGCCTTGTCTAATAAGATCAGAGTTGGCAAACTCAAAAGGCTTCCATAGGCTTGCGCCGCGGCTCACTAGGGTAATCCTCTGCCTTGTGGCGCCTGCACACCGGGTTCTAGTCACGGTCAGGGCACCAGATTCTGTCCCAGTTGCCCCTCTTCCAGGCCAGCTCTCTGCTGTGGCCAGGGAGTGCAGTGAAGGATGGCCCAAGTGCTTGGGCCCTGCACCCACGTGGGAGACCAGGAGAAGCACCTGGCTCCTGCCTTCGGATCAGCCCGGTGCACTGGCCGCAGCACGCACTCCGCGGTGGCCATTGGAGGGTGAACCAACAGCAAAGGAGAACCTTTCTCTCTGTCTCTCTGTCTCTCTCACTGTCCACTCTGCCTGTCAAAAAAAAAAAAAAAAAAAAAAGGCTTCCATAGCCTTGGAAGCTCATAACAAAGAGCCTAGGGTGATTACTGACGCCATAAACAAGAGTGTCAATTGTTAAATCAACAACAGGAGTCACTGTGCACTGACTCCCCATGTAGGATCTCTGCCCTTAATGTGTTGTACAATGTCAGTTAACAGTATAACTAGTACTCATACAGCACTTTATACTTTGTGTCTGTGTGGGTGCAAACGGTTGAAATCTTTACTTAGTATATACTAAGTTGATTTTCTGTATATAAAGATAATTGAATATGAATCTTGATGTGAATGGGATGGGAGAGGGAGTAGAGATGGGATAGTTGTGGGTGGGAGGGAGTTTATGTGGGGGAAAAGCCGCTATAATCCAAAAGTTGTACTTTGGAAATTTATATTTATTAAATAAAAGTTAAAAAAAAGTTTTTACTAAAAAAAATAATCTTCAAAGCCTAAGAGTTGACACATTTGAAAATTCCTATGCCTTAGGGAAATTTCAATTCAATTAAGCTGGTAGAAAATCTCATCTCCCTTTGAACCAGCATCCCTTTGTGGGAAGGAAGAGAGACCTCTGTATGCAAAACCTTGTGGTTAGCAAAATGTGCATTGTTTGGACTTCTGACCTAAGCAAATCCTGGCTGATACTCTCCAGATCAGGCCATTCTTCACAAACGAGGATTTGTGCATGGAGTGTATGTTTCAGTCTCAGATGTTGTTTTTATATCATCCAGGGCACAGCTTGAGGTGGGGAGGCATGCTAGGGAGCTGCGAGACTTGGATCCAAGTGCCTGCTCAGTATTGAGTCATGAAGAATCTACCTGACTTGCCTAGTTAGCAAGTGCAGGTGAGGCCAAGAGTAAGTCCTGATAACCAGGCATTGAGCAATACTTTCATGCTCTGTCACTATTTGGAAGAATTGATTATCTTTCATGCTCTCTGTCACTTTTTGGAAGAATTGATTGAATGTCCATTTTCATAGTTGGTATTTGAACTGAACTACAGGTCATTGGGATGATTTTCTACAGAAACTTATGATGATTGGAAAATTAGTGTAGTCAGATTGGAACAGTTTGGTTGTAGGTAAAGTATACAGAACTACTGAATACTTTTCTTCTGGATATACCCACCCTCCACTTTCTCACACTCTTGGGAGAATCATCTCTTAAAATTTAATGTGAGTTTCACTCCCAAGTTTGATAATTTTTTGTTAACATTTTCTGGCTATAATCCTTGAATATGATAAAAATCCTTGCATTCAAGCTGCTGAGTGAGAAAATTAACAATCATAATTGCAATGACAAAGAAACACTAAGATATTGAGCAGAATGATTTCGGTTAGCCTGGGAATTAAAATAAGGCTTACTACAGGAAATGCTGCTTGAACTGTGCCTGAATAGAGACATTAGCCAGGGATGGGGGCAGGATGGGCAGAGACTCTTTCCAGTATTTCTGCCTAGTATGTGAAGCTAATAACAGGAAATTCATGTTTAGCAGGACCTGTAAGTAGCAGTGAATTTCTTTTCCTTTAAGGTGCAGAGACAATAAAATTTGGATATGCTGCCATCACCTGGATAACTAAGAAAATTGAAAAAGAATTTTAAGTTCATCTTTTTTCCCCCAAAATCTGACAAATGAACAAAAACAGTAGAAGATTTTCATGAACTCATACTTTGATTTTCAAAAACCCATTTCTAATCCAAACCAACCATCTACATTGTATGCATTGTTCTATGTTATAAAGAGGTCTGAGGTCCTCCAAATACTGTTTCCCTGTGGAATAATGAAAAAAAAGTAAAAATATCTCCTTAAATTTGTGTTGCCTTATTATTCCTCACACTGGATAATTGTACATCTAGGGCTCTACCGATTAACAGCATATATATATATATATATGTATATATATAAAACATTTATTTTTATAACATTGATACTAAAATTAAAATGATACTAATACATATCATGGTAATGACTTAGAAAATAGAGATATGCATTTACTAAGTTGCCCCTTCGCTATGACATGTGGTACTGAATTGAAACTCAGTTCATTGTTACCCTGGAGATACTGGCCATGTGAAGGATGCTACTGCCCTGGCTGACTAAAGCCTGATAAGGCCATGGGTTACATTGCTTGTGGGTACTAACTGCCTGATGAACTGGTGAGGAAGTGCAAGTGACTGGCATGTAATGTGTGTGTGTGTGTGTGTGTGTGTGTGTGTGTGTGTGTGAAAGAGAAGAGAGAGAGAGAGAGAGAGAGAGAGACCCCAAATAACTGGTCTAAGGAGTTCATTCTTTAATTATTTGGTCAGCTGCACAGGTACAGTGCATACATACCTCTAAGAAACATTGAATACTCGATCAAAATCTAGAAGAGCAGTGGTGAGAATAAGAGAGAGGAGGAATAAAAAAGAAAAAGCACAAAAATGATATCCAAGGAATACAGGAGCTACTCAAGAGAAGGGCCAAGCAGCTGTGCTTTTCATGGAAGCCAGGAGGTGGCAGCAGTGGGAAAGCTGACAGGAACCTGCTTTTTCAGAACCCCAGCATACTTGTGCTCATGTTAATTACTTATTTCTTTTTATGATATGAAGCCAGAAATAAAATCTAAATATCCACATCCTCAGGAGAAATTCACTTTCATCCTAGGAATGTCCTACTTGAAACATATTTACAGAAAGCTTACCCATAGCTTCTACTTCAAAGGACTGAGGGTGATATGCGGGCCTATCACCAGCCCACTTTGGCATCACAAAACAACAGTGGCCTGCTTTCCCTGACCAATGAAAGGAAGGCTGAAAACCACTGTGGAGCAGAGATCCTCACATGAGCTGATCTCCCACTGCTCAACCTCTACTCTTAGAAAGATCACTCCTCCTTGGAGAGTTCAGGAATTGATCCCAAGCTGCCTGACTCCTTTCTCTGCATATAACAAGATTAACTCTTACTTCTTCCACCACTCTAATGTCAGAATTGTCTTGTTGCACGTTGGGCAAGATGGCTGGGTTTTTTGAGATCTTACAACATTGGGGAAATATTCAAGAGTAATGTGTTTCTACATTTAGAAGAGGTAATCTTAGCTTTAAAGGAAGCAAATGTAGCACTGTGTGTAACATGAATTTTGCTAATCCTATTTATAAATTTCCAGGAAGCAATAGCTTCCATTTGTTGACATCTTAAGTAGTAAAGAATTCTTTAGCTGCAAACAATAACACAAGTCGAAATTTTGTATTTTTAAAGAAAAAAATTAAAGGGCTCTAAAGCACACAGCTGAAGAAATGTGATGGCTTACTCTGAGGCAACCTTAATTTTAGTACTCTTGCCCCACATCAGGAAATTGTAGGAGGCAAAAAAGAAAATTCTCCCATTTAGAAAGAATAAACAGTTCTTTTAAATAGGGAATAAAGCTTGATAAACTTGGGGAGAAAAAAGTGGAAGAAATACTGAATTGCAAAACAGTTCACTCCAGGAGCTCATTTTTGGATGAATAGGTCTATGTGACTACATACCAGTGGACCAAGAGAGTGGTATATTTACAATGAGTAGGGATAAAATATATTAAATTGAACTTCCTGTAAGGCTTTTAGGTCAAATCTGATTGAGTATTGATAATTTAATATGATTTAGCCAAATGGTTCATGCATTTTGATACTGTTGATCCTAGTTGTACTAATTCATTCAGATACCAGTTCTACTTGAATGTGTTTCAAGGACCCTAAGGATGCAGAAATAATATTATGTTTAATACTGTTCTGTCCTTAGAAATGACCTTGTGAGAAGTGTTAGGCTGGGCCTCTGTTGAAGAGGAATCTTGACCATAGGGACCATTCAGAAGGTCCCTTCCAAACAAAAGGGTTAGTAGGGATATAGACAAAGACCTAACATCTAAGGAAAGGATAGAAAACATTCAAAATCAGATATAATATTTTAAAAGGGCGATTTTGGCCAATTTATTCTAGGGACAAATACTGTTTTTTTCATTGGTTATAACAAATTTTTAAGAAATTATTTTCATATGAACAAACACATGTTCAACAGGAGTTAAAAGTAAGTAGCTTTTAAGGAAGGTAGCAAAACATAGAATTTACTCAAGAAAAGAATAATATCCGAATGTTATTTGTTTACTTAATTCTTTTAGTTTTAGGACTCAAAGCAATAATGGTCAGCCATTCAGAAATCCTGATCTTCAAATTGACATATCCTCCAAGGATTCTAGATAATTGAAATTTTGCTGTTTAATTATTAACTTACTCAGTGTGAGCTTAATAAATGCTATTGATTACTATTTAAATGACTAATATAAAATATGTTTCCATTTACCTAGCTAGTCTCTTTTGAGGGAAAAATGTGATAGATTATAGCTTTAATTTTTGTGGCAAGGTCATAGGCTACAAAGATAAAGGCAAAGCTAGTAACATACTTTGCCTTGTTTTGTGAAAGTTCTGAATATTTTTCTATTCATGTGCTTAATGACAATCTGGTAAATATGACATCTCTGTAGAATCATTGTGAAACTTATTTTTGAGTGTTTAAATTGAAGAGTTATGTTCTGTCTGGTGATTTTACTGAACAGCATCCATGCAGGTCATTTGATTGAGGGTGAAATTGCTAATAAGAAAGCCCAGGGGAGTAGACCAATGATCCCAGGCAAGATGTCAGTCAGAGACTGTTTTCTGGTTGTAAAAGAGCCTTCTTGCTCAACATGGCAGTCACCCTCTTTTCTATGCCTGCTACTCAACACAATACTCAGGTGATGGAACAGAGACTTAGCAAAGCTCTTTTACGACACAGCCACAGGGAGACACCTTTCCCACCTATTATGTGGATCTGGACACCCAAGCATCATAGTTCTGTGGCAAACTCCTTTCACAAAGCTGGTGAGAATTGTTCTTAAAATCTGATCTTTGCCTAATCAATTGCAATAAAGTCTCTATCAAAGTAGCAACCTCCCCAGGGCATATTTACATAATACAGAATAGTACAAGACAAACGGAGAGGCATCCATATGGTCTGGACAGCATGGGAAAGGTGAAAACAAGCACATTTCTTAAGCATACCTGCTGTTACGAGTTGAATCATATCTCTACAAAATTTGCAGTTTGAAGACCTAATTTGTACTATCTCAAAATGTACCTTGTTTGGAAATAGGGTCCTTGGAGATGGGATTGTGAAGATGAGGTCATATTGAAATAGAGTAAGCCCTTAGTTCAATATGATCAGTGTCATATAAGAGGGATAATCTGGAATCAGACACGCACAAGGAGAATATCACATGAGGAGGAAGGCAGAAACTGGGGTGATATTTCCACAGGCCAAGAACCACCAAGCATTACCATCAAACCATTAGAAGCTAGAAGATGGGCAGTTTGCCTCACAACCTTCAAAAGGAACTAATACTATCAATACCCCAGTTTTGGATTTTGAGCCTTTAGAATCACAAGACAACAAAGTTCTGTTGTTTAAGCCTCCCCACTTGTGGCACTTCATAGTGGCCTCCTTAGAAAACTATCATAATTTTTCCCCCAATTCTTTAGGAAGAACTGAAAATGAATGACCAGAGCACACACTATTGTGCAGCATTTAAGTAATATATTCACAGGATGATAGATGAATAAATGGACAGAAAGAATTTGCATTGCTTTATTTCTACACATCTGTATATTCATCTGTTACCCAATTTCCTTCCATAATTAACTACATTGAACATTCTCTACCTACCTCATTCAACGCAGTGATGTCAGTCATTTGCAATTTCTTGCTGTAGTACATCCTAAGCATTATTATGGGTATTTGGAGGCCAAACCAATTAAATGGTTCCTGAAATGGAGGGGTACTTTGACCACAGGCTTGCTGGGGGTGCCACAAGTCAGATTCAGGAAATTAAACAATGATCTCTTGAGCAGTTCCATGTACAGAGCTCAGTATGAGGTATTTGGGCACAATACAAATGTTAATAATTAATTCCTGAGTTGAACTCAACAGAAATATGCCCATTATTTTTGTAGCTTTTTGTTATCAATGCCGTGGGCAGAAAAAAGAAGGTTCTGAGTTGTAAGGCCAAATCACAGGACCCCTTTGAATTTATGACAGGTTGCATGACTCCAAGGGCTGGCAAAACTCAACTAACTACAGAACCATGTTCTTTCTTTTGAAGAGGTTCATTCTTTAGGGGTCCTCAATTGCTGAACATTTGTAGAAGTGAAGTCCTATCACCTAGAAATATATAGCCAGTTAAAGTTCATTTTTTATTACAATAAGTCACTTATATATGTATTTTCTACTTATAAAAAGCAATTTTTTTCATAAGCCCTAACAGTGTAAGTTATTTATCACATTGAAAAATATTATGCAAGGAATTTTATTTATGGATTTAAAGATAACTTTTGGAATCATCAATAATTTTTTCCTAATATTTGCTTCTATTTTTTTTTGAGACTTCCTGGAAGATGTTTTGTGAAACACTTTGAATGCCATATCCATTCTCACAAGTCTACCAGTAATGAAAGCTTCCCACATATGCTACTTTGACCTTTGAGATAAAAGGAACTCATCTCTCTGTTCTAGGATGGCCCTCTAAAGACTGTGGCTTTTTAAACATCATCATTTAACTACAATTAGAAATGGCTTCCTGGCTCATATGCCAACGAAACTACTTTAGGAAATAATTTGTTTTATAGATGGATAGGAAGATCTGCCAACTAGCAATCATGGAATATGGGAGATGATGTTATTAAGATTCTGATGGAAAGGTTATCAAATCTGAATCCTCTCATTAGAATCTTGTATTTTTTTAATAAATGGATTACTATATAGATTACCATAAACTTTTAAAATTAATGAGAAACACTTAAATTGGACATATCTGCAATTAACTTTGTATAAACTATCAATACACATCTGGTGGCACCTCTAAATTCTGCATTCCATCACTAGGATAACCTAATATATATATATATATATATATATATATTGGACAGGCAGAGTTAAACAGTGAGAGAGAGAGAGAGAGAAAGGTCTTCCTTCCATTGGTTAACCCCCCAAATGGCCGCTACGGCTGGCACGCTACGTTGATCCGAAGCCAGGAGCTTTCTCCAGGTCTTCCATGTGGGTGCAGGGCCCAAGCACTTGGGTCATCCTCCACTGCCTTCCCGGGCCACAGCAGAGAGCTGGACTGGAAGAGGAGCAACCAGGATAGAATCTGGCGCTCCAACCGGGACTAGAACCCGGGGTGCAGGCACCACAGGCAGAGGATTAGACTAGTGAGCTGCGGTGCCAGCCTATATATTTTTAATATTTATGAAACTTGTGAGGTAGATGTGAAGTGGTTTTAGCCTTGGCAAAATACAGAGAACTATTGGAGATCTATATATTTTAAATCATGAAAATGAATGGCTATATTGGAATATAGTAACTAGATCAACACTGTAACAAAAAAACACCCCTAACCCATCTTCTTCCCAAAAAAGGCATATTCTCTATTATTTTGCAAGGCTTTCTCCTGCATTTATTTATTCTAATCTATAAAATATCTCTATCGATTCCAGAAACATTTGCTGCTAATTTAACATGGATCCAAGATCAAATACTTGTCATACCCAGGAAACTTTTTAAAAGATTTATTCATTTATTTGAAAGGCAGAGTTACAGAAAGAGAAGAGAGAGAACACACATACACACACACACAGAAAGAGAGAGAGAGAGAAAGAGAGAGAGAGAGAGAGAATCTTCCATCTGCAGGTTGACTCCCCAAATGGCAACAACAGATAGTGCTGGGCCAGGAGCCAGGATATTCTTCTGGGTCTCCCATGTGGGTGCAGGGGTCCAGGTACTTGGGTCATCTTCTGCTGCTTGCTTAGGGCACTAGGAGGTAAGTGAATCAGAAGTAAAGCAGGTGGGACAGAAACTGGTGCTCAAATGGGATGCCGGTGTTACAGGAAGCACCTTTACCCACTATGCCAAAATGCTGGCCAGTCTGCAGCATTTTAAAAGGATATTTTAAAGGATATTAGAACCCTGTTGACATTTCCCCCATGGCACTATAAAGTAGCCATTATATTTTCTTCTGGTTCTTATTGTTTCTGATGTGAATCCAGTAGTTCTTATAGGAATTGTCTGAACACAATTTATCTTTTTTATGGTTAAAAATCTCTTTTTTATGTTTTTTTTTTATAATTTTGACCATTCTAAATATAGTTTTATTTATGCTTATCCTATTTAGGAATCACTGATTTTCTTGTATCTGTGAACTGATTGTCTTTCATTGCTTTTGGTAAAATCATGCCAATTATCTCTTCAAATATTTCAATTGCCCCATTCTTTCCTCTCCTTTTGGAACTTCAATTACTTGTAAATGAGACTACTTAGAATTGTCCTACGAATCTCTAATGCTCCATTCTGCTTAAAAAAATAAAGAAAACCTCTTGTCTTTGTGCCTTAGTTTGTGTAATTTTTATCGACTTAGATGAGAATTTAGCAAGCCTTTCTTTTTTGTGTCCAATTTGCTATTTTACTCATTCAATGGGTTCTTTATTTTAATATTCAAATTTTTATTTCTAGAATTTTTATTTGAATGTGTTTTAGAGTTTCAATTTCTTTTTTTTTTTTTTTTGACAGGCAGAGTGGACAGTGAGAGAGACAGAGAGAATAGAGTTTCAATTTCTTTGCTATAATTTCTCATATTTACTCAGTTTTTCTCTCTCAATTCTTTAACAAAGTCAAAATGATGATTTTAAAGTGCTTCTTTGATAATTCCAAACTCTGAACCAATGTATGTTTGTCATTTTTAACTATATAATCCACATTACAAAAATTCATTCTTCTAAAGATACATTTGAATTGTTTTTGCAATAGTCACAAAACTCTGCAATCATCTATACCATTTGATTCTACATTTTTATAATTCCCCAGAAAACTGTATCTTTACTATAGCCGATGAGTGAAAGCAATTCAATTGTTGTCAAACCACTGGATGTAAAAACAAAATATGGGTGTGCATAGAAAAGAATATTGTTTATCCATAAAAAAAGAAATGAAGTATTGATACATACTATAACATGGATAAATCTTGATAGCATAATGCTACATGAGAGCTATCAGAAATAAAAAGGCTGTATGCTGTGTGATTTATGTAAAATGTCCAGAATATGCAAATCCATAGATATAAAATATACTGTTGTGGATCTGCTCTTACACTTACTTACTTTTTTTAAAAGATTTATTTATTTATTTGAATGTCAGAGTTACACAGAGAGAGGAGAGGCAGAGAGAGAGAGAGAGAGAGAGAGAGAGGTCTTCCATCCGTTGGTTCATTATCCAATTGGCTGCAATGGCCGGAGCTTTGCTGATTGAAGCCAGGAGCCAGGAGCTTTGTCTGGGTCTCCCACGTGGGTGCAGGGGCCCAAGGACCTGGGCCATCCTCTACTGCTTTACCAGGCCACAGCAGAGAGCTGGATCTGAAGTGGAGCAGCCAGGTCTTGAACTGGCTCCCATATGGGATGCCGGCTCTTCAGGCCAGGGCGTTAACCCACTGTGATAACAGCGCCAACCCCCACTTATTTACTTTTAATCATGAGTTACATATCCCTGTTTTTTTTTTTTTTTTTTTTTTTTTTGCGCGTCTTGTAATATTTCATTATATGTTAGATATTTTGTTTACAAGAGTGATGAAAACTGAAACAAATTCTGTCTACCTTGCTCTTTTACCTGCCAGACAGTTAAGTTTAGGGACAGATTTTCTCAATGTAATGAGCAATTGAATTGAGTTGGAGCTGGCCTTTGGCTTTAGTTAGTTGCATTTTACCTGTGGTTTCAAACGTCTTATGACTAAGTTTTAGTCTTCCTCTTCAGGAGGACCTTGTAAACTTTCAGAAGGGAAAAAAAGAGATAATCTCTTTCTGCTTTCTGTCCTGCCTCCAACACCAGGCACCACCTGGACAGCTCTGTAGGAAAATACTCATGGGAGACAGCTTTTGAATGGGAAGGTGAGTTGTGAGTCAATTCTTGCCCAGCTTTAGACTCACCACTCAATTTCTAAATGAGCATTGAAAATTTGGTGTTTCTTGATGTCCCATCTAAGTTCCTTTGTGTCAAGGCACTCTTAGCTTAAAGAATTAACCCGATCATGAGAACTACCTTCTGATGGTAAGTTCCCAGTGACCTAAAGACCTCCCTCTGGGTCTACTTTCCCAGACACAATAATTAGATCAAGTATCCTTTTTCAACAAAAATTCACCAAACATTGGCATTCATCCATTAACCATTAATATGAGAGTTTGGGGGCTAAATATGTACTTGAGTTTAGGGAACTGAATCCTGTCCAAACCATAGCAAGTTTTCAAAATGATAAAAGTTCAGGAGTATTCCACCTAATATTTCGGGTGAAATAATAATATTCTATTTTTATTTACTAAATTTTCTATTTAACACCAAATCCTCCTTTAGATATAGAGTGTTCTTATTCTGTTCAGCAACTTTAGATTCCCTATCAGTTTAATCTTGAATAGGTCTCAGAGTTTTCTGGCTGGCTGTGTCTACATGGGTTGCTTCTTAGTCCTAATACAGTGTCAGCCTTTCACCATCATCCCAGAGATTCCCTTCACCACCATTTCTGTGTTGACTCCCTTGTTTCCTGGATTCTGTGTCTTTCTTTTCGCTCTATTCCCTTGATACCATTGGAACATTCTCTCTTAGCTTCTTTGATTAGAAAACATGAGAGGTAACTTTTTGAGTGCTTGGCATTTATTCTACTGATGGTTGTTCTGGGAATAAAATTTTTAATTTGAAGGAAAACTTATTTCAGAATTTTGAAGACATTAATTATCTTCTTTCTTTCAGTGTTCTATTGAGAAATCTCTTCTAAATTTTCTAATCACGTTTCCCCTTTTTATAAAAATCATTGTTTTCCTTTGGAAACTTCTTTTTTTTTTCTCTTCCCCCTCCCCTTTAATATATTAGACTGGACAATTTGTGTGGGCTCGTCCTGCGAGGCCCACACTGTCAGGATGGTGGGGCGATGGTGTTCTTCAACAAGAAGCACTGGAGACAGTTTCGGTGAACATGTCCATTTATTAGCACAAGCTTTTATAGGGTAGGCAAAGGGGAGAAATAGCATGCGAGAGTAACAGCAATTCTACCGGCCAGAGGGAGTGGTGGCACCAAAGCCCTTTACCAATTGTCTTATAGGTCACGAAGCTCTTAGAGCTATCTTTCCTGACTTGCCTACATCTGGGAGTTGTTTATCTAACTGATGGTTACAAGGCCCCTCAGCAGGAAGTGGAGGTAAGGAAATGTGCCTGGGGTCCCTGCCACCTGCCAGCAATCGGATCGTGTGAGAGTCTCAGTGTGCTGAGTCCTGAACCAGGGTTTTTCCCAGGGGCATGGTGTGCCATGCCCTCTCAACCCTCTGCATAGGCTAGGTAGGCAGTCTCCAGCCAGACACAGGATCATCCACAAATTTGATGGGTCATTCCATCTACAAGCATACATTTCGGTTCTCATAAAATCTCTTGAAGTATTTTTGAATGATTTCCTCTGTTCTATTTTCTCTTTCCTTTCTTCTTGAATTCCAAATATGTTGATGTCCTACCTCATTTTCTTTGTCCTTCTCATCTATTTTCTGGACTACTTTCTGTAACAAAAAAAATTACTCAATATTATTTTCCAAAATTTCTATTAATATTTTACATGTCTGAAATCATTGATTACAAATTATTACCAAGAATTTCTTCCCTAAAGATTAATGCACCATGAATATCACTTCTTATCTTCAGTCTTTGACAGAATTAATGTTAGCCTCATGTGAAAAATATTTTCTTATCATTGTGTTATCTTACTTCTCATTCCCCCACCCCACAATTTGCTCCTTTTGATTTACCTGTCACTTTATAAAATTTTCTTAAATGCTTGATGACTTTGGTTGTGTACTTGTTTGAAAAACAGAACCCTAAAAAGATGATTGAAGCTGAGCACATGCTGTGGGGATTGTTGACTATGAGTTTCACTAAAACAGTGAAGCAACAGAGTGCTTTTTGTCTGTGAACACTTTTATTGGTGTCTGTATATTTTTTCTTCGGAGCTGGTCAGACTCCCCAGAGACATTCTGTGCTAGGTGCTGCAATGAATCCTCTTTTCAGGGCCAATGCATCCATCCCCAAGGACCGTTTATATTGGAGTCCAAGACCACATAGCTTTGTTATTCACAAGAATTATATTATCTCAGAAGGAACTAATTGCTCCATCTAAGACTAAACCCCATCCAATGGGCAGATGGTGGTAACTTAGTGATGGCTGCAAAAACACAAATATCTGACTCCTTGGCCTCAATGTGAGACAACTCCAAAGGGTTATCCAGCAACACATGTGTTCATAAGATTGGCTGAGGTTTCAGCAGCAACCTTAGGTATTGGTTTTTCTCTCTGCCCAACTATGCAATCTTTACTTTTGTATGATTATGTCTCATGACAGCATTTGTTGGTAAATCTTCAGCATGCAAATCTTCATCTCAGAGTCTGTTCCCAGGAAATTCAATCTGCAAAAAGTACCTTTTAATCTTAAATTTGGAGAGGAATAATCCTGGCTTTCAGAGTTCTTGGATTCTAATGCAGGAGAAAACTAAAATTTCAAAATGTAATATGCAAAACTTTACTTTATCAAATGCTTCTTTTATTTCATTTTCTTTTGTACTTTTCTTCATTCCTGCTTGATTCACATCTCTCTGTTTGATCCCCTCCAGAGAATAATCTACATTTTTTTTTGGAATGGTGGGTGAGCAGTTACTCGATTTGCACGGAATGTGAGTGTTGTGGGGTAGGAGTATTTCTGGAGGGTAGATTTCTTTGTCAAACATATTTACAACCAACCCTATTTATACAAACCCTTCAATCCATCTTTAAAGTATGTGTGTGGTGTCATCTGACAATACAACAAGCAATCTGCATATGATGTGCAGGGTCTTAGTCCACCCGAACGAGGATGGACTGGGTCCGAAGAAAGGTAAGTGCACCGCTTGCCCGTTCCCCAGCCTCCCGATCCTGGAGACAGATGCAGCGGGGAGTCAAGTCAAGCAAGCAAGAACTCAGTTTATTGCACGTGTAGCAAAGCCTTTTAAAGCACAAGACAGCAGGATTACTGGGGCAGGGCATAAGGGCCAACCAATTACTTAAAAGGTCATTTCACGGGACGATTTTCTACAGGACCAGTCACATGTCTGTACACTCGTCATCAGTTGTCGTCACCTCCCCTGATGCTGTGCAGGCAATTAGCTTTGGTGGTAGACAACTTTGGATACCTCCCACCTTACTTCCTTTGGGTGCCATCTTTGAATTGCCATGTGTGCCTAATTTCCCCGCAGGCACAATCTTTGAATTGCCTCCTGTGCCTAATTTCCCCACATTATGTTTGATGGTGAAATTTTGGGAAGTGTATTTTACTTCACTAGTTTTTTTTTTTTTTAAGATTTATTTATTTATTTAAGAGGAAGAGTTACAGATAGAGGGAGAGACAAAGAGAGGTCTTCCATCTGTTAGTTCATTTCCCAAATGGCTGCAACAGCTAGAGCTGGGCTGATCCAAAGCCAGGAGCCAGGAACTCCTTCTAGGTTTCCCATGTTGGGGCAGGGGACCAAGCACTTGAGCCATCTCCCACTATTTTCCCAGGCTATTAGCAGGTAACTGGATCTGAAGTGGAGCAGCAGGGACTGGAACCAGCACCCATATGGACTGCCAACTTTGCAGGCAGAGGATTTACCTACTATACCACAGCACTGGCCCCATTTCACTAATTTTCTAACTACATAGATCCTGGGACTTAAGCAATGCTCTAGAAGCTATTTCATCCCTTTTTACATATTCCTTATTGTTACAGGTTGAATTGTGTCCCTTCAAAAATTCATATGTTAAAGTCTTAATCCTTGGTATCTCAGATTAAGATATTACTTGGAAATAGGGTCCTTGAAATGTAGCATTAATTAGTTAAGATGAGGTCATATTGGAGCAGGGTGGACTCCAATCCAATGTGACTGATGTTGTTAGAAAAAAAGAGATGACACACATGCATTGGGGGAGAATTCTGAGTAAGCTAAAGGCTGGGGTTGTGAGTGCCAATGACTTCCAGCAAACAACCAGAAACTTCCAGAGGAAACCCAGAAAGCTGATGGTTTGATCCTGGACTTCCAGAACTGTGAGATACCAAATGTTGATGTTTTAAAACAATGTGATCCTTTGGCAACCCTGGAAAACTGACATACTTAGCACAGAAATGTGGGGAATAAATCCCATGCTGCAGCCAAGGGAAACAATAATTCCCAGTGGCCTCAAAGGGTGAAATCAGGATAAATAGCCCATTTTTATAGTCTCTTTGACATGGCTGGGGAGATGTGTTAGGGCATCTTGTTCTTTCCTAATATGCGGCATCACACAGGTGCATCTTCAGCCCTTTAGAGGAGCTAAGGTTAAAAAAAATCAACCAGCACACACCATTATTTCCACCACTAATATTTCTTTAATGCTATAATCCATTTTCTTAATTTAATTTTTTGTGAACTACACATAACATAAAATTTATCACCCTGACATTTTGAAATGTGTAGTTCAGTAGTGTTAAGCACATTCACATTGTTGTGCTCCCAGCTCCAGAACTCTTTTTGGCTTGTTAAATGGATGCTCCACACCCATAAAATGCCAATTCCCAAATTCTCTAAGGCCCTGAAAATCACCATTCTGCTTTCTGTCTCTATGAATTTGATAACTCTAGCGTATCACATAAGTGGAATCATAGAGTGTCATCTTTTTGTGAGTGGTTTATTTCACTTAGCATAGGTCTTCAAGCTTCATCCACTGTGTAGCATGCATCAGAATTTCCTGCTTTGTGAGATCAAATGATATTAAATAGTATGTATATATCACACTTTGTGCATTCATTCATCTACTAATGAAAAACCTAGCTTCCTCCTGTTTTTGCTGTTTTGAATGATGCTGTTATAAACATGAATGTACAACAGAATCCTTCTAAACTAATGCTGCCTTTGCTCACATTTGTCCTCAAAGTTTTCCAAATTTCTTCCTGTTAGTTTTTGGGTAAAATTGTGTCTTTTTTCTCCTTTCTCACCTTCAAGTTTCTCCATAGCTGTTTACTATTATGACAAACTTAAGGAGGCAAGCAAATGTCAGGCAAGTTCAGTGTCAGCAGGGTTTAGCTAAGCCTCAAATTGACCTGAACTCAGAGGAAATGAGGGGTCTCAAGATTAGGGGATTTGGTGAGTAAGATAAATTCATAGGATTGTAGCTATTTTGTGGATGCTGAAGTTTTATACAATGCATTCTAGAAACTTAACCACAATTTATATTAAATTTTCTCTGGGAATGCACCAAATAAACTTTCAGGATAGAATTTATATTACTATATACAGTAGAGCTGCTACTTGTATGTAATCTGGAAATTATGCCTACTTGAAACAAAACTGTGCTAAAGATACTATTTTAGAAATGGTTTCAAGCTGTATTGCTACAAAATATACGGACATGAAGTTGAGTGTTTCCTAGAATATTCATGCTTATATATATATATATATTTAAGAAACCATTATCTTTTAGGCACTTAACAGAATGAGTAGTTACATATTAATACATATTTAATATTCTAGCATGTTATACTCATAATGAAACTCTGAGTTGAACATTATCACCCCAAATCTCCTTTTGGTGAAATCTCAACTTAGAAAAATTGTGTAACCTACCTGAGGGTCCATATAAGAATAAAAATAGCAGGTATAGATCATCCCTATGTGAAGCAAGATTATCTGATTCTTTTAGAGCACTTAACACTTGTCATCACAAATGGAACACACCAAAAAGGCTGGAGAATCCCCAGGAGAACAGAGGAGAAAAATCTCAGCCTTGTAAGATGGAGAGGAGGCCTTTTCGTGAAATTTTGCATCTTAATTTTTGACTCCATGTAATCAATACTCAAAATGCATGTCAAAAATAATCTTAAGGAATGGGTGTTAGTCTTAGTGGTTAACACACTGGTTAGGAACCTTGCATAACATATCAACGAGCCTGGGTTTGAGTCCTGAGTCTATTTACAATTCCAGCTTCTTGTCAATGAGCACCCTGGGAGGTAGCAGGCAATGGTTCAAGTAATTCGGTCACTGACATCCATGTGGGGGAACCAGATTGAGTTCCCAGCTTTGGCTTTGGCCTGGCCCAGTCTCAGCTGTTGCAGGCATTTGGGGAGTGACTCAAAGGATGGGAGATTTCTCTCTCTCTCTCTCCCAAACTTATAAATATACAAAGATTTCTTAAGATTTACATATGATAAAGTCACTATAGCATATGCTAGGTAGAGTTCACGTTCCTGTGGTAGTAGAAGTCCTTCCTGCTGTGTGTAATATATAT
The DNA here is from genome assembly GCF_964237555.1 of Oryctolagus cuniculus. NCBI lineage: Eukaryota > Metazoa > Chordata > Mammalia > Lagomorpha > Leporidae > Oryctolagus > Oryctolagus cuniculus. Next base: position 97,851,717 of record NC_091437.1, on the reverse strand, counting down.
CATCCTTTCATTGGTATGACAATATGGCTTCTCCATACAACCACCCACATAATATATGAATATTAAAAATAATTGGAAGTCACAACAAAATACTCAATTAGATTTTGTAAAGATATTAAGTAATAATCATAAAAATACTATTTATTCAGTATAATATTCTCAAATTCCATGCTTTAAAATGTTTTCATTTTTACTAAAAGTTCTTTTATTCTCAATGTTTTCTAACATAACCTACTTTATGTAACTAAACGTATACATAAAGCATCTTTGAATTCTGATTGTGATTCAGAAAAACTGAATGAGATTGCTGGTAGAGCTGGACCTTAGATCAAGGTAAAGTTAAAGAAAATCCCTTCTAATGGGCTTAATTTCAGGAACTCAGTGAAGTTGTTTCCCTTGATACCAGTGCCACTCCCAGAAGCAAATTATGAAAATACTCTGAATGCAAGGAAGAAGGAACACTTGTGGATAGCTAATGGGTTTTAAAATGCCTAGCATCATATCCATCTGTTGTGAAACCTAATAGGCAACATTAAGCCTCATGAAGATAAACTGTGCTCTCTAAGAGCACATTTTCATTATTATTAAGCTTCTCACAGTGAATTGAGTTTGCTCATTCAGAAAAGTGCCAAGGAAAATCTCAACCCTGCTGAATTATACTAATGTGGAAACCTGGGTCTAACAGATCAACAGCAGCAATTGCAAGATTATATAATGGTGAAATTGAAAAAGGTCTGCCGGCGCCGCGGCTCACTAGGCTAATCCTCCGCCTTGTGGCACCGGCACACAGGGTTCTAGTCCCGGTCGGGGCGCCGGATTCTGTCCCGGTTGCCCCTCTTCCAGGCCAGCTCTCTTCTGTGGCCAGGGAGTGCAGTGGAGGATGGCCTGAGTACTTGGGCCCTGCACCCCATGGGAGACCAGGATAAGCACCTGGCTCCTGCCTTCGGATAAGCGGTGCGCCAGCCGCGGTGGCCATTGGAGGGTGAACCAACGGCAAAGGAAGGCCTTTCTCTCTGTCTCTTTCTCTCACTGTCCACTCTGCCTGTCAAAAAGAAAAAAAAAGAAAAAGGTCACCTTGCAGAATTCAATAGCAATAAAAGGAAATAGATTGAGATGAGGACAGGATCCTCAAAAGTTACTTGACAATTTTCAGTTAACAGCAGCAATTGTGCTATTGTGAGTACCTGTTGGTACATATCTTCATGAGGGGCCAATCAGTCTTCCAAGATATCAGAAGAAAAAAAGTCATTTCTCTATATGATAAACTATAATCCAGCGCCTTAGAAGAAAAAAGGTTTAATTCATAAAAGTCTTTACCAGTAAGTATTTGCATTAGTCAGCTTTTGGCTACTACAATGAAATATCCAAGATAAGCCAATTATGAAGGAAGGATGTTTATTTCAGTTCATGGTTTTGGAGTTTCATAGCCCAAGATCAGGCAGAATCCACTAGTTCATTTGTCTGGTGAGGCTGGAAAATGACAATGACAGATTATATGCACAGTTAGTATCATATGGTGAGCCAGGAAGCAAAGAGAGTGGCTAAGCCCAACTCAACATTTACACCCAGTTCTCTGGAGAGAAGCACCCCAATAACATTAGGACCTCCCTTAGGCCCACCTCCAAAATGCCACAGTTGGATTAAATTTTTATTTCTTTAGTGTCGCTCTCCCTCTTCATGGAGGAACGACACAGGACCCTGCATTGTTCTTTTGTCTGCTCGGCCCCTCCCGGGTTTGCTGCTGGTTCTTCCCAGGTTGGCTACCGTCCCTTCCACCTCCGTGGAAGGGCGGTTCCCCCTGCCACTTTCCCCACTTCCGCGGGGGAGCGGCACACCGCCGGCTGGCTCTCTCGGGGGCTGCTCAGGTGTTCCCTTTAGATGTTCCTCTTAGATGTTCCTGGTGCATGTTGTCTCTCTCCTCCTTTATAGTCTTCTTCCACCAATCCCAACTCTGCTACCCACATGCCGAGTACGCTGCTCTCCTCCAATCAGGAGCAGCTCCTGTAGCTTGTCAAGTTGGTGAGAGGCAGCTGTGTAGAAGCTGTTTACTCCTCTCCCAGCGCCATATTGTGGGAGAGCAGATGCATAGAATAAGTCATAATTCCAGTAACAGTCTAGTCCGAGTTGCTCCCCACACTTTAGTGCAATCAACTTATGCCTTTGGGCTTTAAACATCTGCATGAGTTTGGGAGCCATCTCTCATTCAAATCTCAGTAGTGTCCTTTACTGGGGGAAGGTAAGAATATGACATATAATCACTTTTGTAGTTTGGATAGGGCATGGTACCAGAGAGTCTCTGGATGGACTGAGTCGTTCTCAGGTGCAGGCCCACTTTCCTATCCTGTGATTTTCATCAACAAAGTGATGTTAAACTAGAAAGCAATAACAGAACAATATCTAAATATTTTCCCAATATTTGGAGATTAAGCAACACATTTCTATATAGCACATGGGTCAAAAAGAAGTCTCATGAGAAATTTTAAATATATATATACATATATTTTAAATATTTATTTATTTATTTGAAAGTCAGAGTTACACAGAGAGAGGAGAGGCAGAGAGAAAGAGTTGTCTTCCATCCAGTGGTACACTTCCCGATTGGCTGCAACAGCCAGAACTGTGCTGATCCGAAGCCAAGAGCCAGGAGCTTCTTCTAGGTCTCCCATGTGGGTGCCGGGGCCCAAGGACTTGGGCCATCCTCTACTGCTTTCCCAGGCCACAGCAGAGAGCTGGATTGGAAGTGGAGCAGCCAGGACTCGAACTGGCGCCCATATGGGATGCTGGCACTTCAGGCCAGGCCGTTAACCCACTGCGCCACAGCGCCGGCCCCTAAAAATACAGTTTGATAATCAACTAGTAAAATCTGTGAGATATTATAAAAGTAGTGATTATAAAGACATTTGTAACATTAAACACATATATTAGAAACACAAAAGGAATTAAAATTAATAAACTGGGCCGGCGCTATGGCGCAGATGGTTAACACCCTGGCCTGAAGTGCTGGCATCCCAAATGGGCGCCGGTTCTAGTCCCGGCTGCTCCTCTTCTCATCCAGCTCTCTGCTATGGCCTGAGAAAGCAGTAGAAGATGGCCCAAGTCCTCATGTCCCTGCACCCACGTGGGAGACCAGGAAGAAGCTCCTGGCTCTTGGCTTCGGATCAGCACAGTTGCGGCTGTTGCAGCCAATCGGGAAGTGTACCATTTCTGATCAGCGCAGCTCCGGCCGTTGTGGCCATCTGGGAAGTGAACCATCCGATGGAAGACCTCTATCTCTCTCTGCCTCTCCTCTCTCTGCGTAACTCTGACTTTCAAATAAATAAATAAATCTTTAAAAAAATTAATAAACTAAACTTCTACCTTAGGAGACTAGAGAAAGAAGAGAAATTTAAGCCCAAAGCTAGAAGAAAAGAACTAGAGCAGAAATCAAGAAAATTGAAAACAATTAAGCAATAGTTAATGAATGAAACTAAAATATGGTTATTTAGAGAGATCAATAGAATTGATAAACCTCTAGTCAGGCTAACCAATATAAAAAGAGAAATAACAAAAACTGCTAATATGGGAAAGGGAAGAAACTGATCCCATGAACATTAATTAAAAAGGAAAAGAAAAACACTAACAACTCTCTGACAACAAATCTAATAACTCAAATGGTAGAACATACCAATTCCTTGAAAAAGGACAAATATGTAAACTAATAGGCCCATACTTTAAATTAAATTAATAAATCATTAGTAATATTCAGTTCTAGATTGTTACCCTAGTGAAGCCTACCAGTTAAGACAAATGATAGCAATTTCCCACCATCTGTTCCAGAAAATAGAATAGGAGGGAGCATTTCTTAACTAATCTATGAGGTTAACATTACTCTAATGTCATAATGATCAAAACCAAATAAAAACCTTTTATGGCTGGAAAGCTATACATCAAAACCTCTCATAAATATAAATGCCAAAATAGTCAACAAAATATTAGTAAATCAATAAAAATTGATGAAAATAATTGTACACCACCAAGTATACAGAAACAAGTGGGACTGATTCCAACCATTCATGACTGGTTCGATATTCAAAATTTTTTTTTAATCAATGCAATTTATATCTACAAACCAAAGAAAAATAATATTGTCATATCAATTGATAGAAAAGAGTGTTCTACAAAACTTCAACTTCCATTTATGAAAAGCAATTCAGCAATTCTGCAAAGTAGGAATAAAGAGGAATTTCCTCAACAGATAACATCACACTTAATGATGGGAAATTAGACACCCTTCCTAATATTAGGAACTTGGGAATGTTTACCCTCCCATGATCAGTCCCATTCAACATCATACTGAAATACAACATAGTGTAAAAAAAAGTACACAGGTGATAGGGAGAAATAACACTGTTTGCAGACAATATGATTATCATACAGAAAATTCCATATACAATATCTGAATCTAATAAGTGGTTATAACAAGTTGCAGGATACAAGGCTAATATACTAAAATCAATTGCTTTTCCAAACACCATGAACATATTATTAGAATTTGAAATTAAAAAACAAATTCTATTTGCAATAGCATCAAAAGTTAAATACTTTGGTATAAATCTAATAAAAATGTACTAGATTATATATGAAAACATAGAACTCTGGTAAAAGAAGTGAGAGTTCTAAATCAATGGTGAGAGATTCCATATTCATGGGTTAGAAAACAATATTGCTCTGTCAGTTTTCCCAATTTGACTTATGCAGTCAATGCATTCAAAATCCCAGAAAATTACTTTGCAAACATTGACAAATGGTTTCTAAAGCTTATATGGAAAGCTAAAAAGACTAGAATAGCAATACCATATTGAAGAATCACAGAGTTGGAAGATTCTTTACATTAAGTTTTCAAAACCTGAAATAGTAGGAACTCCACAATAACTGATTATGAATTATATAAACACAGGGAAAACATTATAAATAATTATTGACACTTGAGAATAATTGCTCAAGGCTTTTTTTGATTTTAGCTTCTCTGGTCAGAAAAACCCTCTTTTAAACTAGAAAAGGCAATAGATAAATAACAGCTGATATTAGATCAAGAAATTACATGCAGGTTTCTAAAAGTTTTAAAAGAGAGCATGCAAGCAACAAGCACAGAGCATTCTCCCATCTGCTGTTTCACTCCCCAAAAGCCTGGGAGCCCCTGAGAAATGGGTGGAAAGGGCTCAATTGCTTGAACTACCACCACCTGCTCCTTCTCATGGTACATTTAACAGGAAGTCAGAATTAGGAGAGGAATCAGGAATGGAACCAAGGTATTCCTATATAAAATGCTGGTGTCCTAAGCATTATTTACTGCACCAAACATTTACTTCTGTAAGGTTCTCTAAAAGATAAGGACAAACATATATTGAGATGATTTTGTTGAAAGAGATAAAGTTGATTTCTACAGATTTCTTGGAATGATTGTCAAATGGATAGTTTAGAGAGAGATGCATGGTAACCTGGAGTCTGTAAGAATTCAGGAAGATATCTTAGTTACTGATTTGATTTATTGATGGGTCACTCAAACAGTGGGCAGAAGAATACTACTGAAAGGATATTTTTGATTTAGAGAAGCAATCATTTGACCCAGTCTTTTATAATATTGAAGAGTTACAAAGGCACATTAAAAAGTTCGTAGAAAAATAGAAATAAAAGATAAGTCTGTACTGATGCAAAACTTTTTGAAGTGCCCTCATATGGTCTGAATTATGCCCATGAAATCTGTCCCCATTTTGTAACTTAGAAAATAGAAAATTACTCAGATAGATACTAAGGAACTGAAGTTTGTAATAGGACCTACTTGGACTGGAAGTGAAGTAGGAACTAGACAAACGTTGGGAACCTTAGTCTGGTGAGGACAGATTCTCCAGCAATTTCCTGGGCCATGCAGTAGTTCTGCACCATGTCTTGCATTTCTCATATCATTGATTCTGTTTTGTGACATTCTCTCAGCACTGATGAGCATCCTGATTTTCTCTCTCCACCTCAATGCTATTTAAGTATTCTCTGTAAGTTGTTAAGTTTATGCTGCTACCATGGAAGGGGTGATGTAGAAAGTCAGAGGATGTTTAGAAAAGGGCTTTGGTCTCTCAATCCTTGCTTCAACCTGAATGATTTTGTGCTGAATCATTGTACATATTGAGATTCTGAGTGAACTTCTGTTTGAAGGATGAGAGTTGCTTTTAAAAGAAAATATTTGAAGACCTTTCGGTAGCCTCTGTTTTTCCTACTTTCTCTTTTCTCATCTTTGTTTTTCAATAACCTCACATCGCTAAATCAGATCTCTCACCCACTGATATGGCTCCCTAGATTTTACTTTAGGATTTTACACTAAATGTCTTTTTTGTTTTGGTTTGTTTTCAGCATGTACTGTTCAATAGTTCATGTTTTAGTAATATTAAAAACACATTTTATAGAAAGTCACATGATAAACATAGTCATTTTCTTTCATAATTGAGCATATCATTTCATTGCCAAGGGCAAACCTTGGCTGTGTTGAAAGTACTCAGGATGTATCAGATATACTACATGTGTGTGGAACTGTGCTTTCTCAACCTGAGTCATAACTTTAATATATGAGTCAGCAGATTTGACAACAATGTCTTCTTAGTGCATTAAGTATTTTTGGGAAAAAAAAAGGGAAAAACTGTGTATCAAAAATTCTTTAGCAAAATAACATAATGACATTACAGAAACTTTGGAAACGGAGATTTTTTTATTTTTATTTTTTATTTATTTTATTTTATTTAGTAAATATATATTTCCAAAGTACACTTTATGCATTACAATGGCTTCCCAACCCATAATTTCCCTCCCACTTGCACCCCTCCAATCTCCCGCTCCCTCTCCCATTCCATTCACATCAAGATTCATTTTCAATTATCTTTATATACAGAAGATTGATTTAGTATATATTAAGTAAAGATTTCATCAGTTTGCACCCACACAGAAACACAAAGTGTAAAATACTGTTTCAGTACTAGTTATAGCATTACTTCACGCTGGACAACACATTAAGGACAGATCCCACATGAGAAGTAAGTACACAGCGACTCCTGTTGTTGACTTAACAATTTGACACTCTTGTTTATGGCGTCAGTAATCTCCCTAGGCTCTAGTCATGCGTTGCCAAGGCTATGGAAGCCTTTTGAGTTTGCCGACTTCGATCTTATTCAGACAGGGTCATAGTCAAAGTGGAAGTTCTCTCCTCCCATCAGAGAAAGGTACCTCCTTCTTTGATGTCTGTTCTTTCCACTGGGATCTCACTCGCAGAGATCTTTCATTTAGTTTTTTTTCCCCAGGGTGTCTTTGCTTTCCATGCCTAAAATACTCTCATGGGCTCTTCAGCCAGATCCGAATGCCTTACTGGCTGATTCTGAGGCCAGAGTGCTGTTTAGGACATCTGCCATTCTATGAGTCTGCTGTGTATCCTGCTTCCCATGTTGGATTGTTCTCTCCCTTTTTGATTCTATCAGTTAGCATTAGCAGACACTAGTCTTGCTTGTGTGATCCCTTTGACTCTTAGACCTCTCAGTGTGATCAATTGTGAACAGAAATTGATCACTTGGACTAGTGAGATGGCATTGGTACATGCCACCTTGATGGGATTGTATTGGAATCCCCTGGCACGTTTCTAACTCTACCATTTGGGGCAAGTCCAATTGAGCATGTTCCAAATTGTACATCTCCTCTCTCTCTTATTCCCACTGTTATATTTAACAAGGATCACTTTTCAGTTAAAATTTAAACACCTAAGAATAATTGTGTGTTAATTACAGAGTTCAACCAATGGTACTAGAACAAAACAAAGGAAAATACTAAAATGGATAAAGTATTACATTGTACATCAACAGTCAGGACAAGAGCTGATCAAGTCACTGTTTCTCATAGTGTCCATTTCACTTCAACAGGTTTCCACTTTGGTGCTCAGTTAGTTGTCGCTGATCAGGGAGAACATATGATATTTGTCCCTTTGGGACTGGCTTAATTCACTCAGCATGATGTTTTCCAGATTCCTCCATCTTGTTGCAAATAACCGGATTTCATTGTTTTTGACTGCTGTATAGTATTCTATAGAGTACATGTTCCATAATTTTTTTATCCAGTCTACTGTTGATGGGCATTTGGGTTGGTTCAAGGTCTTAGCTATTGTGAATTGAGCTGCAATAAATATTAATGTGCAGACAGCTTTTTTGCTTGCCAATTTAATTTCCTTTGGGTAAATTCCAGGAGTGGGATGGCTGGGTTGTATTGTAGGGTTATCTTCAGGTTTCTGAGGATTCTTCAAACTGACTTCCATACTAGCTTGACCAGTTTGCATTCCCACCAACAGTGGGTTAGTGTCCCTTTTTCCCCACATCCTCGCCAGCATCTATTGTTGGTAGATTTCTGAATGTGAGCCATTCTAACTGGGGTGAGGTGAACCCTCATTGTGGTTTTGATTTAGATTTCCCTGATTGCTAGTGATCTTGAACATTTTTTCATGTGCCTGTTGGCCATTTGGATTTCCTCTTTTGAAAAATGTCCTTTGAGGTCCTTGGCCCATCTCTTAAGTGGGTTGTTTGTTTTGATGTTGTGGAGTTTCTTGATTTCTTTGTAGATTCTGGTTATCAGCCCTTTATCTGTCGCATAGTTTGCAAATATTTTTTCCCATTCTGTCGGTTGCCTCTTCACTTTCCTGACTGTTTCTTTTGCAGTACAGAAACTTCTCAATTTGATGCAACCCCAATAGTTAATTTTGGCTTTGACTGCCTGCGCCTCCAGGGTCTTTTCTAGGAAGTCTTCGCCAGTACCTATATCTTGCAGCGTTTCTCCAATGCTCTGTAATAATTTGATGGTGTCAGGTCATAGATTTAAGTCTTTAATCCATGTTGAGTGAATTTTTGTGTAAGGTGTAAAGTAGGGATCTTGCTTCATGATTCCGCATGTGGAAATCCAGTTTTCCCAGCACCATTTATTGAATAGACTGATAATTTCTTCATTCCCATCATTATATAATTTGAGGGAATAGTGTCACATGGATTTCAAACAGTCTTGGAGCAACCTAAAATGGTATGATTTCATTCATGTATTTATGTGTAATTTTTTCCTAAAAAATTACATGTACTTATTGAATTATGAAGGCAATCCATGACTTCAAACAAAAAAAGACCACTTTAGTCTTTGATTAGTTAAATTTCTTCCCCATATTTAGAGGTAGATGTTTTTGGGTATCTTTTCCCTATTCATTCTCCTCCTTTAAAGGGTTGTCCAAACTTTTTGAGAATCTAGTCCCCACCATTGTTAGTTCGCACCTGAAACCAGCTTCACCTTTGGCTATTGTCAAAACTCTTCCATTGCCTTTTAGCTTAAGTAATTTTAGATTGGATTCTTTGCAACCCACTCTCTCCAACATCCCACTTTATGAACCATAAGTGTGTTGTCTTCAATAACTTGACTCTGTGTTTTATAGCAAGACAAACTTTGTCCAAAAGAAGTTGCTCTTTCGTTTGCTGGAGCACATTGTATGTCAAGAGACACGGCTTTGTGTTACCTTTGTATTTCCATTGGTTAATTTTGCCCTCCTAAGCATTTGGCTTCTTTTTTTGCCTTTGCTGTGGTTGCTGCTGCTGCTGCTGCTACTGTTATTCCATGATTGTGGTTGCTGCTCGGGATGTGACTATACTCATTCTTGCAGACTTAACAACCTAACATTTCTCCCCTCCTCCCTTTCTTGGGACCTCTGGAACAGAGGATTCTGTGTTTTTTTTTTTTTTTTTAAGATTTTTAAATTTATTATTTATTTAAAAGGCAGAGTGACAGAGTGAGAAGGAAAAGGGAAGTTGGAGAGAGAGAGAGACAGAGAGAGACATAAATAAAAGGGGTTTACACTTGCTTATTTACTCCCCCAAATAACTGCAATAGCCAAGTCTGGGCTAGGCTGAAGCCAGGAGCCACCGACTCCATCCTGGTCTCTCACATGGGTGGCAGGGGCCCAAGTCTTTGGGCCACCTAGCCCTGCCTTCCCAGGTGCATTAGCATGGAGCTGGATCAGGAGTGCAGCATCCAGGACTCAAACCAGCACTTGAAATAGGATGCTGGTGTCATAAGCAGTGGCTTAACCCACTGCACCACATGCCAGCCCTTCTAGTTTTGTTGAATGTTTTTAACCAATATGTTCCATTTTGGGGGTGGAGCTTATTATATACTTGGTGATATTAATTTTTAAAAATCAATACTTGAACTTTTGCAATTTCAATCAGCCTTTTCTATCCATGGGTTCTACATTTGTGGATTCACACAACTGTGGATAGAAAATATTCAGAAAAAAAATTGCAACTGTACTGAATATGTACAGATTTTTCATGTCATTATTCCCCAAATAGTACAGTATAACTATTTACATACCATTTGCATTGTATTAGGTAATACAGTAATATAAATATGATTTAATTATACAAGAGAATATGCAGGTTATATGCAAATATGACATGATTTTACAGAAGGGACTAAAGAACCTATGGATTTTTTTTAATCCGCAGAGTTTCCTATAATCAATCTCCATTGATACTGAAAAATTTCTGAGTAAGAAGACTTGCAAGATGATTTAAAAGGTAGAAAAATAAGAGTTTATCTTTCTGTAGGCAACCATAGCTCTGTAGATGTAGGTGACATACTAATACACAGGCTGTGTTGTGGGTGGCATTGTAGCATAGCATGTACATGGGATACCAGCATCCCATATCAGAGTTCTTGGAATCAAGTATTGTCTCAAGTCCATCTTTCTGTTACTGCACACATTGGGGGTCAGCAGATAATTGTTCAAGCACTTGAGTTCCTGTCACCCACACATGGGACCCAGATGAAATTCTAGGCTCCTGGCTTTGCTTTGGCCCAGTCTTGGCTGTTGCAGACATTTGATTTCCCTGTGTCTCTGTCTGTTTTTGTCCATCTGTCTTTCAAGTAATTAAAAATAAAAAAGTAAATATTCAAAATAATAATACCACACTGGCCATGTTTATGGCTGTGATTTGGATACTGACATAAAATAAATACAGTGCTCTTGAAACAGGATGTTTAAACCTTTTATATGATGATAAAAGGAATTTGTATTAGTAAGACCTATATTTACTGAACATGTCTTAATGTGAGAAGCCTTGAGTCATTCTTGAGGAAGTTGATCTGAGCCCTTGCAATACTACGGTACTTTTAAGATAAGTTTTCAAGTAATATATGTTTATAGTGACAAAAGAGGAGGAATACAATGGAGGAATCTGGAAAACATTATGCTGAGTGAAATAAGCCAGTCCCAAAGGGACAAATATCATATGTTCTCCCTGATCAGTGACAACTAACCGACCACCAAAAAGGAAATCTGTTAAAGTGAAATGTACACTATGAGAAACGGTGACTTGATCAGCCCTTGCCCTGACTGTTGATGAACAACTTAATACGTTATCCCTCTTAGTATTTTTTGTTTGCTCTACTTAATACTATTGGTTGAATACTGTAATTAATACACAGTTATTCTTAAGTGTTGAAACTTAACTGAAAAGTGATCCCTGTTAAATATAAGAGTGGGAATAAGAGAGGGAAGAGATGTGCAATTCGGGACATGCTCAAGCTGACTTGCCCCAAACGGTAGAGTTAGAAACATACCAGGGGATTCCAATTCAATCCCATTAAGGTGGCATGTACCAATGCCATCTCACTAGCCCAAATGATCAATTTCTGTTCACAATTGATCACACTGATAGGTCTAAGAGTCAAAGGGATCACATAAACAAGACTAGTGTCTGCTAATACTAGCTGATAGTATAAAAAAGGTAGAGAACGATCCAATATGGGAAGTGAGATACACAGCAGACTCATAGAATGGCGGATGTCCTAAATAGCACTCTGGCCTCAGAATCAGCCTGTAAGGCATGCGGATCTGGCTGAAGAGCCCATGAGAGTATTTCAGGCATGGAAAGCCAAGACACTCTGTCAAAAAAATATGGCAAAGTTATCAATACAGATTCTTCCCTTGTTGTAACTGGTCTTAGTAACAGGACATGCAAGAAATTCCTGCTAGTTGACTTTTTTCAAAATTTGAGGAATGAGTTCTTTTACTCCCAATGAAAAATTAAGTCAAAACTTGGGGAGAATAAAATCCCTGCTTAATTTTGAGTCATCTCCTTTCTTCTAGCACCCAAGAAACATCTTTCAAATTGGTGTCATTTTGAATAAAGGCAATGGGTAATGATGAAGACTTTTTGTTATAAGCAACTCGTACTTTTTCTGTGTCATCTTGGGAGGCACTATGTATTAGAAGAAGTGCTTTTTTTACTTCAAGGGAAAGACTTTATTATTTTATTATCAAAGATCATAGGGAAAAAACAGTTCCATATTTGTTTTTGTAGCTCATCTATAGTATCATAGTCCCCAAATCTGTTCATTCCTGAGACCACCCTTCTTAGCATGACAGCTTTCAATCTCCTGCTATTGGCTTTGTGTCATAACACAATTGCTATAGATCCAGGCATTAAGCCCTCACATGGCAATGTCAGAAGCTAAAGAAAGTATGTGCAGGAGGAAAATGACCTTTTATCATGTGGTTCCTTCCTTTATGAAGCCTCCAGCTCTCCAGTCAATCTCCTTACGTTTCAAGATTTAGATGTTTGCACCCAGACCAATTCTTGACAAAGTGAAATAGGATTACCAGGATTAATTTAGACCATTTATAGCTTTTCTCCCTGGAGCTAATCAAACAAAACAGTCTTATCAAAATAAAAGTGATAACAACATTAGGTTGGCAAGGAACCTCTCACAGGCAGAGCTGTGTCTATCACCCACCATTCTGAACACAACTCCTCACATGGATATTCCAATACTGCATTCCCTAACATGTGTTAAACACCAGATGTAGGTCAACAGAAGTCAAATAAAAAGCAAAAAGAAAAGAAAAACAAAAACCTAAAATTTCTTCATATTTTAGTGCACAGAAATAGTTATCTACATATATTTTTAGAAATGTATTTTTGATTTACTCATAATGGTTGGACACATTGAAGGGGTTCATTTGATTTGCATTTCATATATACAATGTGCAATGATCTAATCAGGGTAATTAGCATGCTATTTAAATATTTATATTTTAATGGAAAGTTTATAAGTCAGGTCACACTTTGGAATGTAAACTTGCTGTAGCTAAATAAATAAGTTAAGATGAGGATAATATTTGAACTGATACTTTCAATTCTACAACAATAATATTAAGAGATAGAAAGAAGGAATAGATGAATACAAGTTCATCCTCACTGTTCAAAAGTAATTAAAAGCATATGTAGCTCTGATAATAATACATCTTTATGCCAATTATGGCCAAGTTATTTACTAAAGTAAGACTACACTGTAAAAATGTTTCAAGTAACCCCAAAAGATAGCACTGAAATCCGATGTAGAATGGGAAAATCAACAAATGAAGATGGAGATTATATCACAGTTACAATTCTGGCATAAACATATCTGAGTTTAATCTTTTCCCCAAATATTTATTTCATTTGCTAATATAGCTGTCCTGATGTTTTAAATTTTTCATATGGTTAGACGCCTTTGTGACTAGGCAAGATCACTGGAGAATAGTGATGAGGCAACTTAACCAGCAACACTTGGCATATGGATAAGCACTTGATCTGTGAATCATAAGGGAAGATTTACATCTGCGTGGAATGAAAATCATCTGTTTAAACAGTATGCAACAAAGTCTGAGGTGTGCAGTGAATCCATTGTACCCTTGAACTCACAGCCACTTCCAGGTTGGCCAGCATCTTGTGGGACTGTGGCTGACAAAGAGTGCAGACTTTCATTGTTTGAACAGATGGATGTAATTAGATCAGATTGTTCCCATGAAAGGGACTGGAATCTTGAGAAGGGAAGCTCATACAAGAGAAAAGACTACAATCTGGAAATGTAGGATTTGTATGAAAATTGCAAGTGGAAGGCAGATAGTATTTGAAAGCAATCAAATGATAGAGGGAAGATGGTAGTTCCACCTTGCAGAGATTCTCGGATAGCTTTTTCAACTTCCTACCTAGCCTGAGTTTGTCCTTTATGCCACATTCTTTCTCCTAATTCAAAGCGACACCACTTTATAGGGCAATATCTCACACCCTGAGGTGTGGTCCAGGTACTATTTCCCAGACATTCTTTTTGGCTCTATCATTCCTCTCCCCCCTAACTTTATTAAGGTACAATTGGTAATTAAAAAGTGGACATATTTTAAATTTATAATGTTATCTTTGATATACCTATACAAGCATGTTATGTTTACCGCAATCAAGCCAATTAACATATTCATCATCTCACATAGTTACATGTGTGTGTGTGTGTGCATGTTCATGAGTGTGTGTGGTGAGAATATTTAAGATCTAATCTCAAGGAGGGCTTTGTAGCCCACTGGAATGAATCCCATTTGGGATGTCTGCATCCTATATTAAAGCACCACCTCAAGTCTGGCAACTCTGCACTTCCCATCCAGCTCTCTGCTAATGGACCTGGGAAGGAAGCAGCAGATGGCTCAAGTACTTGAGTCCCTGCCACCCATGTAAGAGACTTGGATGGAGTCCTGACTCTTGACTTTTGTATGGTTCAGCCCTGTCTGTTGCTGGCATTTGGGGAGTGATCTAGCATGGAAGATCTCCCCATTCTTTCCCTGTCACAGTGCCTTTCAAATAAATAAATGAATAAAACATTTTTAAAGATGTATTTATTTACTTGAAAGTCAGGGTTATGCAGAGAGAGAGGGAAGGAGAGGCAGAGAGAGAGAGGTGTTCCATTCGCTGATTCACTGTCCAATAGGCTGCAACGGCTGGAGCTGCACCAATCTGAAGCCAGGGGCATCTTCTGGGTCTCCCACATGGGTGCAGGGGCTCAAGGACTTGGGCCATCTTCCACTGTTTTCTCAGGCCATAGCAGAGAGCTGGATTGGAAGTGGAGCAGCCGGGACTCGAACAGGTGCCCATATGGGATGCCAGCACTGAAGGTGGCAGCTTTACCTGTTATGCCACAGCACTGGCCCCATAAATACATCTTTAAAACAGATCTTGTCTCCTAGTAAATTTTCAGCACATAATACATTACTGTTAGTTATAATCACATTGTTGTACCCAGATTTCCAGCATCTACTCATCTTGCATAACTGAAATTTTGTACCTGTGACCAATATCAACCCATTTTACCCTCCTCCTGGCTCCTGGTAACCACCATTCTATTCTGTTTCTACAAGTTACAACTTCTTCTCTTTATTTTGGATACAACACAAAGGGGTCTGGATTTGGCTTGCATATTATTTCTTCTTTTTATAACTGTTTTTGCCTTGCTCAGTTGCTCTGAGAGGTGACTCCCATGGTCTCCCTCACAGATGGGTGCCAGATGGATTGGGCCAAAGCAAAAATCAGAAACCTGGGTGGGGGTAACAGGAGAGCGATCTCAGGTGGCCTTTTCCTGTTGGCTCTTTTCTGTGGTGCTGTGTGTCTGGATGATGCCCCCACAGCAGTGTTCCTACTTCCAAGGGGGCTCTGATGACTCAGCTTCTTCTTCAGCCCCTGACAACCATACAGCTTCCCACTGCACTGTTGCTAGTCATTGGAGGTCTCAACATCCCACGTGTGTGTGTGTGTGTGTGTGTGAGAGAGAGAGAGAGAGAGAGAGAGAGAGAATGTGTGTGTGTTAACCCTGGCCAGACTCTAAGAAGGCTCTGTATTTAAATCCTGACATTTCAATCATCGAGGGGTCATTCTGCTCCCTTCTGGGATCCTGACCAAATAACTGCTACATCCTAAAACTGAAATACTATCCTTTAAAAAATAAAAAGACTTGACATTTCCACTTGCAAACTATTACCTAAAACAGGAAACTAATTGCATCCTTCAGATCAGTGCTTCCCAAACTTGAGTGTACGTGAGGTTCAATAGGAAGTCTTGTTAAAATAAATATTCAGATTCAGGTGCTAGGCCTGACACTCTGCATTTCTAGTAAGCTCTCAAATGTTGTTAAAATTGATGGCTTGTGGCCTACACTTGGAGCATCAGGCTTTAGACAGGGCATGGTTCACTAGCTTTCTACGCTCTTGATGTAACTTGCTTACCCAGTAATTTTTCCTCTCACTCTATCAACCCCTATTCATTTGTTATACTTTCTTGGCTTGAAATCTCCCCTGTAGTGATTTACTTTGGTGGATCTCTTTTATTACAATAGCTTCAAGCTTCAACTCTTTTTGAGCTCAGATGTCTCTTCATTCTCAGATGAATAACACTACCCACTACCCAGACACAAAGTAACCTCAGAAAGGAGACTCTTGTGATATCCCTCACTGAATCTCTTACTATTCCTCCTCCTAATCTTTTGCAATGACCAGGTCTCAATGTTCCCACTTGTACTGCCCCCAATCAAGTTTTCATCATCACCTGCCCATTAGGCCCTTCTAAGTGGCCACCATGTCTTTAGCTCTTGTGGCTTCTAATCCATTCCCCAGAGCAGCACCAGATTGATATTTTAAGGGGCAGATTGACTCTCTACTTACTTTTTTTATTGTCACACACAACCTGCAATATGAGAAAGTTTTAATAATCTTGCTTCTGTTTACCTACACAGCCTCTCACCCCTTGGCTTTGTACTCTAAGGGGGTTGAAAATTATCACTCCTTCAGGCCCTCCAGCCTTCACCTATGCTATTCCTTCTCCCCAGAATGCCTTTTCCACCATTGCTTGACTCCTGTAAGTATGCCTCTAGGAGAAGGTATTCAGGTTAGAAACTGCATCTTCCTTTTTATATCTCCAGCATCTAGTCTACAGGAGGTCTTCAGTAAATGTTACTTGAATGAATTTATAATTTAAAATGGGAGATTAATGTATAACCATGTGTTCATTCGAATTTTTTATTTCAAATTGTACAGCAGAGTTTATTTTTATGTGTTTTTAGATATTAAACTGTGATATTGTTCTCAATGTCCTCAATAAGGATGAAGTACTATTTAACGAATAGAAGGTGATTATGTTCACTGGAGCCTTATTTAGCTTTTGCTAGAGATTAACCAGTAATTTCATTGGGTCTGTGCTTGGTATTTCCCAATGATGACAATAAACAACTCATCCAATATTAACTTTAATTTGGATAAGTTTTCAACTTTAGTGAGCAAGTGAGTAATTTTACTTCGTTTCATTTTCTTTAGCTGCAACAGGAAATTTATATCTAGAAGGATTTCTTCATGGGCAGTCAATTTGTCTGGAAGCATTTATTGAGAACACTCATGATGAATCAGACAATCAAGGCGCAATGTTTACTGATGAAAATACTAATTACGTTAGTATTGCAGTGGAGGGAGTAGATGACGCAACTGGTTTATATATAGACATAATTAAGCTCCAGAATCTGCAGCCAAAAGTCTATAGAACCTTTAACAACCCTTTGAAGACATATGCATTGCCTTTGGGCAAGTTACTCCACCATTCTATGCCTTGTGCAGTGGTGAAAGTAAAGGAGTTATGTAATAAGTTGTGAGAATTCAGTTAGATGATAAACATAAAGCCCTTACATCAAGATAAATCTGGTTCATTGTGATAATTCAATAAATGTGACTATTACATTTTCACTAATTACGGTAAATATCTGGTGACTCTGTAATAAAGTTCTGAGGAAGAAGAAAGCATTATTTTCCCTTTTATTACAGTAACTCAATTGAAAAATTGCTCTATGGTCATTTATCCAAAGATTTATCTTATTCCCAAGAACCACAATAAAGCACATTGGACTTTAGAAGAGTCTAAGATTTAATGTTTCTCCACCTGAAAGATTCATAAGTGGTCTGTCTTGACCTGTGCATCTAATGCTTTTGCAGATTGCTGAAAAAAATATTATCAGCATAATAAATGAATGTTTTATAATGCTGCTGCTTTAAACTTCAAGCAGTTATAGCATTTTACAGGATAATAGGCGTTTCCTTATACGTTGTCTAATCTGTTTATAACTTAACCTTCATGAGAATGGTTGTGTTATTCCCATGTGGGGCAAAAAGGATCA